>NC_051181.1:9388713-9523713 GCF_013339695.2 Rhipicephalus sanguineus
ACGCGGTTTCATCGCGCGTCTGCAGAATCTCGTTCCCCGACGCCGTCACATGATTGCTGAGAGAGTGTAAGGGGAGAGGCCACAGCGTCTTACCCAGCCCGTTACACAGGCTTGAAAGCGCTAGCGCGTGCCAGCACACGTGGTTTGGTCTGCGTTACGCCAAGCTAGGAACAGCACGACAGCCGGGCCCCTAAAGTGCTCTGCACGTATGATAATCAAGGCGGTCGAAGAACAAGACGAAGAAGACTTCTTCGTGGCGCGAGTGCGCGCTAATATGTTACAGGTGGCTATGGTAGGTTTAGAAAGCGGATGGTCGCCAATGGAACTACGGTCAAGCCCAGCGCAAAGCTGCTTCGCATCTAAAAACTCTTGAACAGGGGGCCCAATGTCATGAGTAAAGGGGGCACGGGCGCGTGCCGAGAGGCGGAATGTGGCGATGGTGTGCGCGGACGGAAATTCCCCGATGGTGTGCACTAATGCCAGTCCACGACACTGTTGGCCGGAGAAGGGCGCGTGCCACGCGACCCGAGCTGAGGTGACGGACCCAGGAAAAGAGGCAGGCATTGTTCGGTGGAGTTGGCGAAGAGCAAGGTGGTGTAAGCCAGCGTCGCACACGCGACGAGAGCAGCAGGGCCCCGTTCTGGAGGCAGCGCGCAAGATTGGCTCGGGAGGGTGGGCCGTCGACTTGGTGTCATCCGAGTGAGGGTCCCCGGGCTGCGGCAGCTTCAGCACAGCAGTTCGCAGGGCACCTACAGCACCAGCTCACTCAACAAGACGACGGCAACGCATCGACGATCACCGGAGAGCCACGTCGGCAAGTTCGAGCCAGTGGCACCAAGAAGAGCCCGAGAGTTAGGGCCCAACCGGACGAGAACGACGTTCTCGACGAAAGACGAAGGTTCGGCGATGAGGACGACCAGCGGGCGGCGGATCGACGACGACGACTCTTAGACGTCGACAGTAGCAGGACGACGGGACGGAGCGTCGACTTAACAAAAGACGCCAGATGTTTTCTAACGCAATGGTTTTTCTAAACATGAAAATTCACAGCGTACATGTAAAATTAAGAGTGAGCTGCAAGTCGTCATAACTCATCGAACCTTAGTATAAACGCGCCCGATCTCACGTAGGTGATGATTTACTGGGCAGAATTCACGGAAGATTCACGGTTTACCGATGAACCTCCGCAGCTTCGCCCACTCATCATCATTCACTCCGTGGATATGCTGTGATTTTTTTGTTTGCTATCTGAGCGTGTAAATTTTTTCGACATAATTTCCGTGACGGAAATACGTCACTTGAAGTCTTGGTGGACACCAGCATAAAACACTTTCGTGTTAAAAAACTGATCCAGAACAGTGGAATCATTGGCTCTGGTATTCAAAACCCGGCTGATCTGTTGATTCGTGGACTTCCACTAAAGAGGCTCTAAATACCGATTGTGGTCGAAGGGCCCTGATTGGCTGTCCAACTCATCAGATTGATGGCCAGCGATGGACAAACGTACGCCCGCTATGGCGTCAGATGAACTGCTCAATTGTGAGTTGAAGATGGTTGTTCAGGCTCTGATCATTGTGCCAAAGCAAGCTTTATTTAGCCCAGAGAAATACAGCTCCTGGATCAAAATGGTGAGGGTCACTGCACGGATCAGACGCTTTGTGAACAACTGTCGCTTAGCAAGTCACCGCCGAGATGGCGTATTATCTACTCAAAAAGTTAAAGAAACGGAATACTTTCGGTTTAGACAAGCCCAAATAGATACATATGGAAGAGAGATAGCCCAACTCACAGCGGGACATAATTTGGAGAACAGTTCATCGATAGGTGAACTAGATCCATTCATTGACGACAAGAGTATTTCGAAGATACGAACACGCCTCGACAACGCTGATCTCACGTGGTGCGAGAAAACACCAGGCTACTCCCGAACAATCATCCTGTGACTCACCGCGTCGTTATGCGGGCTCAGAAAGAGTGCTTCATGGTGGTGTTGGTGCAACGCTAGCCGATATTCGCGTAAGGTTTCGGGTGGTGAGAGCCAGACAAGCCGTGAAACATGCGATTGGAAGTGTTTGACGTGTGCGCGATTTCGAGCGAAGGCGACAAGTGTACCAATGGCCCCTCTTCTGTTTGATTGAGTGCGTAACTCTAGGCCTTTCGAAATAGCGGGAGTGCATTTTGCAGGACCCATGTTCATGAAGGAATATGATCGTGCGTTTTTCTTCTGCAGTGGAGAGAGTCATTCATATAGAGCATGTACTATAGATCTTACTGCAAATTCTTTCTCTATGCCGTTGAAGAACGCCACGCTAACGCTGTTAGCACCATTTTTGGTTGAAAAAATGTGGGCGATTATAGCGTTAAAGAACCCCGCATTGGTTCCTGCCGCATTCATCATTACCTGTTTATAATTGGTCGATATTTGTTTGGGTCATGCACGAAACACCTAAGGCGATGCAACAAATGACGCGCTACTGACCAATCGCTTAGTGTCCTCTTATGCAAGACTACGTAAAAAATAAGAGAACACACTACTGAAAATAGCATATTTTTGGCCATTAGTTCTGCGCCATTCGTCAAAAAGTTTTGGTTTCCCGTAAAATTGGCTACTTGTTAGGCAATGTCACAAATCTGTGAAATCGCGTGGCGTTAAAACGAGGTATGCACACTAAAAAGCCCATTGCTATGCTGAACAGCAGCTAAACTTTTTCGGAAAAGCAGGAAAGTGTCTGATTCTGAACGTAATTCAAGAAGGCTGCCCGTCAATCACACAGGCAGAGGCTAATTAGCGCGAGTTGTATTGATTTAAGAAATGTTTTCATTTGTATAACGACGTTGAGCTGTTTGTGCCTGTATACAACTCGATGAACTCATCCTCGCTGAGAGAGCGAAATCAACAGCGCTGCTCGTGTGTGCTTCTTTACCGTCCGATTTGTATTTTTGCGCTGTGGAAGTCAATTCAAGATGAATCAAGACCAACTAGCTCGGCTGTCAATTCATTTACCTTAGCCCAGAAAACCATGCATCTTGACCAGCTCCCTGGTCTTGTATAAGTTGTGGGGCAAGCTTGAAATCTGCGCTTCCGAATGCGCTCGAGTCCACTGTCTGGCGACGCCTTGTTGCAAGCCGTCGCAATTGCTGCAAGCCACCACATTGTCACGTGGTTGTGACGGTGAAGAAGGCTCCAGCAAAACTGGCAAATACAGCACTCTTTATTTGGGCGAACTTGTACCCAGAAAATGAATTCAAAATACAAGCGACACACGCTGTGCACTGATAGCGGCGAGAAAAGCGGTCGGCCCTCGAGTAATCTGATAACCGCTGGAATGCGCCTTGTTTTCTACGTGTCATGAAACCTTCCAGCGTTGTCACTCGTGCTGGCGCAAGATCTCGAATAAACTTGACTCTTCGAGATCTGCGCTTAATGCTAACAAACTCATCTCAATTAAACAACCCTGAAGCTTCCCAAACATTGCGACGTGGTCTGCGCCGAGCGTTGCTAACAGTTTTTGCCGGTAAAACCCGAACACATCAAAATGAAGCAAGCAACGCGTGTGGCAGTATGATAAGGAAGACGAAGCAGGTTAATCGGAGAATAAAGCGGAAACCTTCTTCACCTCCCCCAGTTCAACCCAACTAAAGCACTGAGCACTTCTGCACAGTCATCGACTCACAGCAGCTTGAATATAGAGCAGCGGGAACGCGCCATTCCCTTTTGAAGGAATAAAATGAATTTCCTGAAACAGAAAGAGCGTTCAGCGGTCGCCAGTATTTGCGCGGTCAATTATGTAAATTTCAGGCCAAGCAGCGCAGAACAAATGCATGTGCGGAGTGCTCTAGCGTTATATAGCTCCTGCTTAGCGGTAGCCTCCTTTGGAATGCTGGAGCGCAAGGCGCAAAACCGTCGCATATGAGGCCTGCACCGCAGAGAGCCTACAGTGCGTGGTCTTGAGTCACGGAGGACAACTTTCACAGCAGAAGAGCACGAAACTTTTATTATAGAATGGCATAATTGCTGGGTTGAAGGAAGACTTCGCCACAGTTCGTTTCCCAGTGTGCAGCCGACAGCGACTACTTTCGAAAATGGGGGGGGGGGGGGCGAGCCCCCCCCCCCCCCCCCCATAACCTTTCTCAGTGGGAGGGCTAGCGCCCCATTGCCGCCTCCCCCCCCTTCGGTAGATAAGCCTATGGTCTGCTATGATGCCTCGTGCTACGAACTGCGCTTCTACTTGAATAACCCAGACTGCGGGGTCCGCGGTCCAAAAGCGCTTACCGTCGAATGAAGAGACAGTCGGCGTAGCGTCCGTCGTGAACGTAGGAATTCACAGTCGTGGAGTCCGTCGTCGATGTCGAAGTCATAGCGACGTTGATGTGCAGACCCCGGTGGTTGCACCACAATTCCGGGTCACCAATGTTGGAAACGTGCGGCTAGGCCGAGCTAAACGACTACAAGCAACACGCGTCCCAAACAACAAGTGAACTTTTATTGAACAACGTTGCTTGCTTGGCGAGTTGGAAGAACTCAGTCATAATGGTATTTAGCGCAAAGACTATACAACAGACAAAACAGCGTCCACGTCCTCTCCTTTGTCTGTTGTCTAGTCTTTGCGCTAAATACCATTATGACTGACTTTTATTCACGAAGAAAAGTCACGTGGTTCCTCGTGCGTGCACTCTTGGCATTGCGCACGGAAGCGCCGTTTCGCGGCGCCACCAAATGCACGCATGTACAATCTGGTATATGCCATACTAATGAAATTTATTTTCTGGTATATACAGTTTATGTTCTGCATGCACTCATGTCATGCCATGCCAATTTCGGTATATATCTAGCTGCGGATTGACGCACACAAAGACAGTGTTACGCAAATCGTGCCACAAATGACATGCACGTCGTGATTTTCATGTTAGGACCTGACATTTATGTTCGTCATGCGGTCACGTCAGGTCATAGCAATTTTGGTATACATCCAGTAAATGAAACGGCCGTAAGCGCACCATGAGCGTGGCATGTAGGTCATGCCGTACATGACCTTCATGTCATGAATTTTATGTTACGACCTGTCATTCATGTTTGTCACAGACTCATGTAACGCAATTGGGCGCGAGGACACACCGCGGCGCCGGTATGCGGAGGCGTCCGTGCGACGTGCCAGGTTGGATTGCTCTGCCGGCCCTCTCACGCTCATCCCGCAGCCACTTTCGCGTCTTCTTTTTGAAATAATAAAGATTATAGTCTTTGTTGGGGAGCTTAAACGCAGAAATTTTGGTCTGTCTGTATTTCTGTTTGTCTGTCTGTGTCACGACTCGGGCCGAAGCACAAGCTTCTCCCAGGATGTGGCATGGGGGTTGGGCCTCTGGTGTATGGCTTGCGCCAATCGCCGGTATGAAAGTCAAGGGCCTTCTCCAATGAAAGAACACAAAAAAAAACTTTAATAATGAGTTGACACAAAGAAAAAGATATTCCCAATCGAACAGAACAGTTATCTGAATACAAGGGTGAACTAATTATACATTCCACAATTATTCAGATAAGTGCAGCATGCATGAAAATTCAAACATGTCAAGGCACTGAGCAGTATCAGATGAATTACCAAGCAGCAAGAGCCGCGCAAATAATTAGAGTCCGCAGTCCACTAAGTTCAAGCGAATGACATACGTAACCGGGCGCAGCAGAGTCCTTCGACACCGGCACCGAGCAAAAGTGACCTTTGAAGCTGGCGAGACGGGTCGGCGGCGGCTCCGCGATGACTCGGGGTGTTGGGTTTTCGGCGTGTTGTTTGCTGCGTTGCGCCCCGGTAGTCCCAAGCGTGGATTTCTTCTCCGGCGCAGAGCAGACTGATGAAGCATAGGATGGGCCGTTTTTATAGGTTTCTCCGGGCGCCGGTCCCAGCTTCTAGTGTAGTGTCGATGCATGCTTGAAACGGTCACGTAGGCACTGGTTGCTACCGTGCATGGTTCGCACTTCACTTTCGGTGTCCTTCACGGGCGAACCATTAACTCACACACAAAACACCAGTCACGCGGTCGCGTAGGCACACGGTCTAAGACGTAGCTCGGATACAACGTCCCGTGGTTCAGATTCCGCTGTCGGTGACTTTTACGGCAAGCCGTTTAATAATAGACAAAACAAAAGCACATGATCTGAAACGTGGCTCGGACACAACGTCCGGTGGTTCAGACAAAACACAAACAAAAGCACATGATCTGACACGTAATTCGGATGCACGTCTTAAAGGGGCCCTCCAACACTATTCAACCCCCCATTTTTTACTTGCGGGTTGCGTAGACTGATGGCTGGGGATAATTTTAGCATGAGTTTAAGCACCGATATCAAATTATTTAGTATTTTAATCACGCGTTGAAGTCGCTACATCGCTGCTGACCACATCAGCGCGTAGTGGCGCTTGCCAGAACTATTGCGGGCGGAAATGACGAAGATGGGCGCTGGCCTATGATTGAATAAATGTAACGTTAGAAGTAATAACGGCGTTGCATCAAAGTTGAGATTACTATTGTGTTTCGTTTTTCTTTTCTGTGCTTTTTCAATGAACTCCAAATAGCCGCCGTCGCAACAAAAAATATCACTACAACCACAAAGTACGACAGAGGCGCCGGTTGCCATTCGCCTCTGGTTGCTCTGGCTTTTTTCTTTTTTTTTTTTTGCCTGCTCCGGTCGGATGTCCATATGAAACGCTTGCCCCTCTTCCTTCTTTTTGCGTCTGTACGTTTGCGAGCTGCCTCTTCCGCATGTGCGGTAGGCTCCATGATTGTTGTTGAAACGGGTCAAGTATCCTCTTCGTTGAATTGTTGTCGCTGCACACTTGTAACTCGTCGGGCTGCTCACCGAACAACCCGCGTAGGGGCGACCGTGTTAACCGCCCCTGCCGCTCCACAAATTCCCTTCTCAGAATGAGAAGAGGGAATGACATGGAATGTCGTTGTAAGGAACAGCAGACAAATACCCCTGTCACACGGGCACCCGTTAACTCCGTGCAACTCCCTCGTCGTTACGTCAACGGAGATGCGGTCCGTGTCACACGGTCTCCCTTACGTCAAGGAAGTTAACGGAACGTTTCGCAAAGAGACATCGGCGATCTCCATTAGCGGCGGAATGGAGTACTCTTGTCCCCAGTAATCTGTAGTTACGGAAAAAAACGCAAGCACAAAACAGCCGCAGTCAACACAATAATGAATTTCATTAATATTGAATGTTATTTCACTGCATAATCCAGTCATAACCTGCGTTTTATGAAAAAAAAAAAAAACGCGTATAAGTGCACATACTCTCCGCACCATGCCTCGCGAAAAGTCGTCGTGCCGCCATTTTGAATAAGTGTCCCCGAGTCCGTGTGCACCGTTGGGTTTACGTCTGTGCATCTCGTTTCCTTCTTATTGCGGTGCTCTTCATTCTACTTCAGCACTACCAATAGTCATAGCAGTCGAGTGACGCGGGTTTTCTTCCTTCTCCGTCGACGCCGGCACTCGTACTGGCAGTACACGCGGACTGTCGTGGGAGCCATCCGCAGCAAAGGCTTCGTGGACTGGACGTGAGACCTGTACCCAGCTGATATTTGAAAAGACAACGTGATTTGGGTGGTAGCGCAACTTCAAAGAGCTCGGCGACAACTTGCATCGTGTTTGACAATCGGTACGCGTAGAAAAGACGCGTACTTACGCGTACCAAAGCAAACGTACAGTGTTGCCAGCACTCCTGTCAAAATTACTGCCAACATGCTTGCAGGTACACGTTTATGTGATAAAGACAAAAAAACGTTTTGTGTCGATGTGATTAAATTATACTTTTTTTATAATCACACATACCATTGAGAATGTTTTCAGCGTGATTAGACGCGAAATATTGCATGCAGACGTAGGTGCAGCAGCGCCTAATGGACCCCTTGCGGCTTCTGTCCGAAGCTCGTAAAATTGCCGTGTGACATGGGCACAACTCCATCAACGTCTAACTCCCTCATGGAGTTTTACATTGATGGAGTTTAACGAAGTTCGGTGGTGGCCGTGTGACAGGGGTAAAAGCCTCCCCAGCCTCGCTACGAAGCAGTAGCGCCCGCTCAAGTTCTGACAAGTCAGGAGAAACCACGTTTGTTACTATGGCAACGACGTCAACAATACGTTGGAAAGGAGAAGCAACAATGGTGTGCGAGCTTCCCCTACGTAAGAGCTTTCAGCCCATTTCATTGGAGCGCCATCCGACGTCACAGCAGAGAGTGAAATGTGGTCACGTAACCCCGCGAAAATCGAGTTGAGGGCAGGCATTTTTTTTCTTGTATTTTGAATTTTCTAAATTGAATAACTTCGTACTGCGTGCCGCTGTCGCTGCCGTTCTTGCTGCACTAGTTCGTCCGTACTTCAGTCTACGCAATCCACGAGTAAAAAATGGGGGGTTGAAGAGTGTTAGAGGGCCCCTTTAAGGCTCCGGCTCTGCTGGCTGTGACCTTCACGGCAAGCAGTTCAATACTAGACAAAACAAAAACACATGGTCAGGCACGCAGCTCGGATGCTCGTCTTACGGCTCACGCTAACACACACTAAGCGGTGCACGTACGCTCACGGCACACCATTCTTAGAGCAGAATTAGAGCGCTTTCGCCTTATGCGTAAGTGAAAAAAAAAAGAAAAGAAACCCTTTTCATGACGTACCTTAGGACATTATGCGCAGGCGATGTTAAGCATACGCGACTTTTGTGACAGTCTGTCACCCGATTCAGCCACTTGGCCAAAGTTTAACCCTTTCGGCCCTGGCGGTGTCAATTGACACCATCACACAACATTTCCCCTAGCACCTCGGAAATGAAACCAAAACTGCTCGTTCTTCGGGGAATACTTCTTCAATGATCCCCATTGCGATTGACAACAAAATTGCGGCCTGCTTGCGGAGCTGGGAGCCGCAAAGAAGAAGAAGCTTGACCGAAGTCATGGGTGACGCCGAGGCAGGTCAGCTGAGGCGGGTAGGCGCCATTTTCGGGACAACGTACCGACGCTGTTTCAATGAGTATCACACTAAAAATTGAGACGTGGTTCACATTTTGTGTACTCTAGTGAATAGCAGCAAAAAAGATGCCATTTTTCTCATTTCACAACCGCTGAGCCCTGATGACCTAATTTGGTGTCATGCCTATAAATCGATTAATACTTGCACAACTTGCTCAATTTTTCGTTTGTTGTCTTCTGAGGCCATAACTATAAGGAAAACACGCACAAAAAAGTCCCCGACCAAAATAAAAAATCCAGGGCTGAAAGGGTTAACCACTTGCGGAACGCCCAGCCATCTTGAACTGGTACGGCCGTTCATACATGTGAACATTGTCGATCAAAAGAAAACGCTACACATATCTGAGGCGCAACATCACTACATAAGTACTAGGTGGTGTGTTCATTTACTAGAAAATAAATAGATAAGTAATTCTAAAGACCTTAATGTTTCTTAGGCTGCGCTGAAAATGCTAGTGTTTTTTAGGCTGCGCTGAAAATGCGACGCTATGAGCCAGATGCGGCGGTTCAACATAGAGGAGGAGGGCTCGTGTACTACGGCCGGCAGAAGACTATCGGCTTTCGACGACATTTGCAGCGAAGCACGCAGATACGTGGCCAATTTTTTTATTGTTGCAATTCACTTTGACGAAGTCAGTAAAATGCTTCTATGGCTTCGTCACTGACTGCACGAAATGGGAAATAACTGCTCCCCCCCAAAAAAAAATTCAGTACATCCCACGCGTTGTGGAAATCTGTTTCATGCGAAGCAGTCAACGAGTACTTCTATGCTGTATTTTATGGCTTTGAGCCAAACGTTAGAAGGCGGATCGACGTCTTTTTGTAAGTGTAGTAGCTGTTTGGACATCGTGCGCTTACTAGTTTGAGGTTTTTTTATAAAAACATCTACACTACACATAAAAACTAGAAATACCTGAGCAGAAGCAAAAACATGCATATATTTAGTTAAAGAAATTTCAGCTACCTAACTTTAATATATTTTGTGCAATTCATAACGAAAGTTGGCCGAAACAGCAGAGCGGATGAGCGCTCCACTCCACCTCTTCGTCATTATTGATTTCCTGTGCTTCGAACAATTTTTTGGCGGCAAAACAAATTGCGGATCTCTCCTTTCCGCTCATCAGGCGATAATATATATGCATGGTCGCCCATTTGATGTCGTCACCGATCACCACGCACTATGCTGGCTGTCGTCATTGAAGGATCCCTCGGGCCGTCTCGCCCGTTGGGCACTTCGCCTGCAAGACTACGACATCCGCGTGCTGTACCGCAACGGACGTCGGCATGCTGACGCCGACGCCCTCTCGCGCTCCCCCTTGCCTGACGACAATGCCTCCTGCTCAGTGTCTCACACTGCTGTTTCTTCTATCGATGTTCACACCATCGCTACCGAGCAGCGCAAGGATAAATGGATCGCTTCGCTAATAGACTTGCTCACTGATCCGTCGACAACACCAATCACTCGCGCGTTGCAACGTCAAGCCCACCATTTCGCCATTCGTGACGACCTACTGCACCGACGCAATTACAACGCTGACGGCCGCCAGTGGCTACTTGTGATACCCCGAAGTCTGCGTGCTGAAATATGCGAGTCCTTCCACTCTGATCCGCAATGCGCACACTCTGGGGTATCTAAAACTTACCACCGCATTCGACAACGATACTTCTGGCGAGGTGTGTACCGCTACGTGCAGAAGTTCGTCCGCTCCTGCCTCGATTGCCAACGCCGAAAACCTTCAACGCACGTGTCACCAGTCGGTCTACAACCATTACCTTGCCCTAACCGTCCGTTTGGGCGCGTGGGCATCGATTTGTACGGACCACTTTCCCTGACGTCGGCTGGTAACCGTTGGGCCATCGTCGCCGTTGACCATCTAACGCGATACGCCGAAACCACTGCCCTCCCAGCGGCTACAGCGCGTGATGTTGCCTCCTTCCTGCTACACCGATTCATGCTGCGTCACGGTCCACCCCAGGAGCTTCTCAGCGATCGAGGCCGTGTCTTCTTGTCGGAAGTCGTCGAAGCCATTCTAAAAGAGTGCCATGCTGTTCATCGCAAAACTACTGCTTACCACCCGCAGACGAATGGCCTAACCGAACGCTTCAACCGCACGCTCGGCGACATGCTCTCAATGTACGTCGCCGCCGATCACACAAATTGGGATGCCATTCTGCCATTCGTCACCTACGCCTATAATACCGCCCCTCAGAGCACTACTGGTTTTTCACCCTTCTTCCTGTTGTACGGAAGGCACCCGTTGCACACCATTGACACGATACTACCCTACAAGCCGGATCCATCTGATTGTGCGCCTATTTCTGACACAGCCAGGCTTGCTGAAGAGTGTCGCGAGCTTGCAAAGACCTTTACAACGCACGAACAAGAGCGGCAGAAGAGCCTTCGCGGTGGCACCACCACTTCGGAGTCCACGTTCCTCCCTGGAGCGCTCGTATGGCTCTCGGTCCCTACCACTGCAACCGGCCTCTCTTCAAAACTACTGCCGAAATACGAAGGCCCCTACCGGGTCGTCGAGCGCACATCGCCGGTCAACTACCTGATCCAACCCATCGAACCAGCTTCGGACATGCGCCGTCGAGGGCGCGACATAGTCAACGTGGAGCGCCTCAAGGCCTACTATGACCCACTCATAGTAACGAGCTGTTAGGTCGCCGGACGGCTCCCTTTTCGTACCCGGGGTAATTGTGGCGAAGCAATTGGTACTGTTTAACGGTTGCGCTCTCCAGCGGCTCCTAGTGGGTCGTCCTCTTCTAAACGCCGCTCGCGCTCGGAGCCCGTGCTTTTGCCTTGACTGTCGCCATAGTGCATTGTCGCCGAGTGCCGTCCAATAAACAGCTTAACAAATAAAATTTTGAAATAAGTTTAAGAGGTCGACCAGCCATCGTGTGTTCGATCTTACGTAGAATCACCCAGCTGCAACCTTTCTCATATAATTCTAGGCAACGCACGCGCGCGCCTCATTCAGAGTTGTAGGAGGAGGAAATAACTTTTATTTAAGACAGCAAGATTGGGAAAGATAGGCTCCTTTCCCTGGGTGGCAGTCATAAGTCCTTGAGCTCTGGCGGCATCCTCGGCTTGCCGAAGGACTTGGACTTCCTTTTCGATTGCTTTCATTTACTCAGATGGTCGCTCTGCTCTCCTTTTCTCCTTTCTCCCTAATACTCCCGCCACATCTGGAACTTTACGTGAACCCACTCAAAGAAAAATGAAAAGAATAAATAGAGTAAATAAAGAAGAGAAGATACAGATCTTGGAGGGCGTATTTTTGCAAGCTATACTGTCAACACAACTTAGCCAGTATGGGCCTTTTCAGCAACTGACATGCATTTTTACCACCCAAGCCCGAAATGCCAACTCGCGCCGAAGGGGGAAAAAGGGCTCAAACCGTTATTTTTTCCTCGTCGTCAAGCATTAGAAGTGTTGGGAGGTGCGCCGAAGTAAAATGCTTGTAACGAATGAAAAATAATGACGCAAGGCAGAGAGGGGAAGCACACCGATTTGGTCACGAGCTAAACAGCGAACAGAGCCATGGGCAATGGTCAACACGACGATCAGCCTAAGCGTCGAATTCGCAAAAGTTATTTCTGCACACACATTTCAAATAGCCCGCGTAGCGTTATCGCTCTATACTTTTTAAAGCGCGCGTTGGCGTGCGCAGAGCCTGGCGAACTACATGCATGGCGGAGGAGCCCATCAGAATCCGGACTGAGTGAGGGAAGCGTGCGTGAGAAGTGCCAGGGTAGGGGCCAGTTGGTTGTTCATAGTGTAAACTTTATCGCGCTACAAGTAGAGGAAAGCTACGTAGAGGGAACGACATGGAACATCACAAGCGCCAAATAACATCGCGCTTGTGTCGTTCTGTGGTGCGACTCGAGCGGCCAGCGGCGTCGATTCGTTGCTTGCGGTATTCTTGTGGTAGCCATTTTGACAGGCGGCCGCTTAATTGACGTGGAGTCGTCAGTCACCTGCACTTTTGAAGTCGAGGACCTATGGTAAGTTATTCCGAATGACATTTGTGCGTTATTTCTGTGTGTGTGTGCGCGCGCGCTATTGAGCTCGCTAAGGCATGACCGAAATACTTGTTTCCTCCGTGACAGTGCGCGCTTTGTAAAGGCGTACTGACTGAGAGGAGTTAACAATTAAAAATGCGTAAAACTATATTTATGATCGTGTGAGCGTACGTGCAAAGATTGCACTGTGTGCAACGCTTATGTGCAGTTCGTAATCGATTGCCTAGGCAGATGTGTAAGAATCGCAATTTGAGATCAACGAATCTTACGTTGTTTTTGTGTATTTTTTTCGATGCATTTAGCGCTCGGTGTTTCCTTTGCCCGGCACACAACACACGCTCTACGCTTCAGGAGGTGTCCCCTAGCTGCAATTTGAAACTTCCGTTGTGGGAGCAGAGCAACCGAAAGGTCAGGCTGTCGGCTCGCTTTAGTTTCCCCTTTGCTTGTGCGCGCGTGGTTGTAGAACCAGTAGAACGATCAAGTGAGCGATAATCAATCGGCGCCGGTTTGTCGCATGCTGCATGTAGCCCACTAAGCCGTTATTGTGGTACCGGTACGGTTAAATGTTGTCGTGAGCGTCTCTGTCTGGACCCGTGCCACCACTCCTTGCGCAGGGAGTGAACGATCGCGACGCATAGCAAGCTGGACCAAATCGGCGACACTGGGGCTCTTCCACTTCTGGCTACCCGCGGGCTGCCAGAGCCAGCCAGAGCGCGCTCGTTTTTCTCGGGTTTGCTCTGTCCCCCCCGTGGCGCACTTCCGGTTGGCGTTCGTTTTCCTCGGGTTGGACTACAGTTACGGTCCCTAGAATATACTGGCTAGTCTGCCGTCTCCGCGCCGTCCCCATGCAAGGCCGCGTCCGCGCAACGGATGCTTGCGCAGGGGGCGCTGCGGTCCATCGGAGCGCCTGCACGGTGCATGTCGCGCAGGAGGAATCGGTGGAGTATCGCGCCTTGCCTTTTATTTTGCGCTCCCGCATGAACTCCACGTTTTCGTTCTGTTCGTGTGGGCAGAGACTGGAACATCTTGAACCGACCAAACATTGCATTCAACGTCGTCTCTTGTCTGGACACTGCCGTGATCACACTAAGATCAGTGGTGGATCCAGACGCTCATTTAAGAGCGCGCAGTTACTCGAAGCAAAACCAAAGGGCCAAAAATTTGCTTTTATTTTTTTTTCTTTAAGGAGCTACTGTTATCACAGGACTGCCATCATTTTATATATGCTGTTAAATTGTCCTTACGAAGGTACCAAACATTTCTAAGATCAGTTTTTAATAAGCAAACAATTCTGAGAGTAAGAACGTTACTTCAGATATATTTAGTGTGCTAAAAGTCTCGTAATTATAAAGGTTGGTTCTCGATGTGTTACGGAGACAATAAATGCAATGCAGTTCTCAGAATGGGTGAGTATATTAATCACAGGCATTGTAATGTTGGAGAAGATTTTTTTTAACGATAAGCTAAGTTCATGCGATTTCGCTCAAAGTGTTATTAGATGTATTTACTGTCCTACAATATATATATATATATATATATATATATATATATATATATATATATATATATATATATATATATATATATATATATATATATAGACAAAACTTTATTTTTGTCCAAGCTTGCTGGCTTGCTGCGGTCCAGGGAGGCGGCAGCCAGGAGACTATATAGCTATAGTGCCTAGAATATACTGTATATTCTAGGCACTATAATATAGCTCTACAATGACGCCACAAATAAGTTGCCCCTCCAACAGGCTGAGACATTTACAGCAGAAGCTTGGCACATCAGAACCATGTGTATCAGCCGAAGAACAGACATATGGTATCTTTTCCACGAGTACCTTGCCACAAGGTTCGAAATTATAAAACGAAAGGGGTGTTGGCTTTCATAGTGTGCGTTGTATTTGGTTTTTGGCTCCTCCACTGAAAATATATTGGTTCGTTCTTTAATGACACTGTTGCATGCCGAAATGAGCGGGAAATAGGCTCGAAGCGCAGCACAAGAACACATTCGTGGCACAAGAAATACTCATTCGCGGCACTTCTTATGTCAGTTTGTCGACTGCTCGCCCACCGCACATGTTTCGCGCTGCTTATTTCTTTCTTTTGCTTTTTTTTTTAGGTATAGGGATATAGGTATAGGGATAGGAGCTATCTTTTATCTTTGAATGACATAAAGTCACACACGCCTGCCACAGTTGACGTCGTTGACAGCCTCATTGATGGTGGAGACTTCAGTGGCACGGAGACTGCACTAGCGTCAGGCACAGACCACAGTGCATACGTGGAAAAAAAAAAGCCACGATATGCTGACTTACTACATTGCTGGTTAGGTGGCGCGTAAGGCACTAAAGAAGACACAGTGCGAGAATTGTGCAACATGTCTCACATCAGACAGAAACACAGCTACGGGGAGTGATCAGGCCTCCCTATTCACAGAGCACTTTGATAATGGAGGCCTGATATACCCCTCCGGACCTCTCAAAGCAGCTATTGCAAAACTTGAAAATAGCTTTACCACTTATTTCAGCGTGAGTAAGCTGCATGAAAAGAGCATTGTGGACTTCAGCGCTTTCTTGAAAAAAAAAAAAAACAGATTTGCCTCATCTGGGATGTGAAGAGCATTCAAATTTCATCAGAAAAAGCCTCCATGAAGTTCTGCATTTTACTTTGATTCCGCTCCTTTACGAAATCACTGAACAGCGAAAGAGAAGTAAATCGGCAAAGAATTAAGCTGCTAAAGATGAGATGATGCAATCAAATGACGCTGACGAAACCCATGTCAAGGAACCAATAAAGATTAAAAATTCTGATGCTCTCAATTCTGTCTCGTGAAGTGATAAGCAGGACGGATGCACTGAGGGATGGTGGTCATCACTGGGAAACTTGTGTGACGCCAGACTTCGTGCTCTTCTGCAACTTTAACTAGCGCTAAGGTATTCTTTACTTATTTGTACTCAATGTCACGTTCTGTAATAAAAGAAAACACCGCAGGATTTCGATGTGAAAAGGTAAGCAAACGCGAGAGCGCGGTTGTAAACGGCTCCGCCAGTCCACCCGTAAGCGAGAGTCGCGGGCGGGGCGTCTGCTCAAGGAACTCCGATTGCGCGCAGCGCCACCGCCGCAGGCATCCCCGAGAGGACGCGGCGGAGAGCGGAGACGGCAGACTAGCCAGTATATTCTAGGGACCGTACTACAGTGTACAACCGGTTCTGGTAGAGTGACCTAGAATAGGTGGAGTGTCCAAAGCGCCGGCTCCCGCGTGGGCCTTTTGCGGTGAACTCCCGCGCCGCGCCGCTGCTGCGCCGCACCCGTGAGCATCCCGCGCTCGGGAAGCGCTCGGAAAGCGAGGGGCGTCTGCTACGCGCTGTAGTCCTTTGCGCCGAGTTTCCACACAGGGCACTTGAAGTCTATTTAAACTTTATAATGCGGTGAGGAATGGAGCTTATCCATCTTTAAGCGTTGTATTAGTGCTGGGGCAACAAGAGAATGCAAAAAATGATGTGTCAAGTGGCATCAGCGTGGCCTAGTTCCTGTCACAGAGTTCGAGAACGTTGGTACGTGCGTAAAAAACGAGCAAAACGGACACGCACAAGCAAAGAACGAAAAAAAACTTATTCGCACGAGTAATCGGGCAATAGCATCACGCATGCAAGAATTAAGAGTAATAAAAAAGGTCAATTACACGCGCAGTCATCTGAAATACGTACGCGCAGTGACCGCTTCACAATACGAGCTTTTTACTCATGGTCGGGTTTGCTAGCCATATGCACACCGCTTTATTCGACAATTAATTAGCCTCCACTAGCACTTTATTATAGACAGAGCACACCGGGAAGACGCAAAGGAAAAACAAAAGAGTAGAGACGGCCGTACGACCGCAATGCTATTGGCTTAGTTTTGCTTCTGAGCTAGCGTACAACAAGGCTCACCGTGCGCAAACATTTGAAAGAAAAGCAATGCCAGGTGAACTAACCTAACCTTATTCCACAAGTTTATGCATAAAAGGCGTAATATAGAAAATGCTTTACAAATATCCAGATATCATGAAATATAGGTACAAACACCCCCATTCGTGCTGTAGAAGTTAAATAGCTGCCTGAACGAACATACGGTAAGAAATGGACAAATAGAAGTGTAATATCTCAATCACTTCAGCAAATTGTTCAAATGCAGATATCCCTTATGTACCTAGCCTAAAATAAATGCAACATTCGCGATAATATATTGCTACGTAGCTAACCCATCAAGAGCCAGACATTCTGCGTACAGAAGACGACAAAGAGGACTGGCCTGGCTGTCTGCTGTGGGTGCTGTCCTCCATCTTGCTCGGTGCTGTGCACATCAGTGTAAATACACTTGTAAATAGTCACGCCTCGTGTCATTTTACGTAACATCTTTGTGGTGGAGGTGCTGGGAACGCATTGTTCGTCCTCTTGAATGGCACGCTGTACCGTCGTAGCGTTCTGCCCGATGGCCCCGAGTTCCTTCTCGTCGTGCCTAAACATTTGCGTTCAACGGTCCTGCATGAGCTTCACGACGAGCCCACTGCCGGCCACCTGGGCATATCTCGCACGTACGACCGTGTCCGGCGCCGCTTCTTTTGGCGCGGTCTCGCCCGGTCCGTTCGACGTTACGTGGCCTCCTGCGATAAATGCCAACGTCGGAAGCGTCCTGCCGCACCCCCTGCTGGACTCCTTCACCCGATCTCCATCCCTACCGACCTTTCTTCCGTGTTGGTGTAGACCTTCTCGGCCCTTCTCCTGAGTCCAACTCTGGCAACAAGTGGGTCGCCGTTCTTTTAGACCATGCGACCAGGTACGCCATCACTCGAGCGCTCCCCACCAGCACTGCTACTGACGTTGCCGACTTTCTGCTCCACGACGTCACTCTACACCATGGCGCTCCTCGTCAACTGCTCACCGATCGTGGCCGCGCATTTTTGTCACGAGTCATTGACGATCTTTTACGCTCTTCCTCAACGCAGCACAAGTTGACCACTTCCTACCATCCCCAAACAAATGGCCTCACCGAGCGCCTAAATCGCACTCTCACGGACATGCTCTCCATGTATGTCTCATCTGACCACCATGACTGGGACCTGGCGCTACCTCACGTGACCTTCGCTTACAATTCATGGCGTCATGATACCGCCGGTTACTCACCTTTTTATATGCTCTATGGCCGTGATCCGACGTTACCACTGGACACCCTACTTCCGGCTACTACATCTCCGCCGAGCGAATACGCACGGGATGCTATCGCTCGTGCCGACCACGCGCGTCAGATAGCCCGCTCTAGGCTGTCGGCTTCACAAGCAGCCCAGAAGACCCTCTACGACAGCAGGCATGTCGACGTTCGTTTCTCGCCTGGTTCCCTAGTTCTCCTGTGGTGCCCGGTTCGTCGTGTTGGCCTGTCCGAGAAGTTGCTATCCCGCTACATGGGTCCGTACCGTATCGTCCGCCAGGTAACGGACGTCACGTACGAGATCGTTCCCGTTTCCGAGACTAACCCGCCTGCAAACACGCCCAGTGACGTAGTTCACGTCAGTCGGCTAAAACAATACCGCCCTCCTTCTGAAGAACATGGTTAAAGCGCACCGAGACGGCGCTTTTACCGCCGGGGGTAATGCTACGTAGCTAACCCATCAAGAGCCAGAAATTCTGCGTACAGAAGACGACAAAGAGGACTGGCCTGGCTGTCTGCTGTGGGTGCTGTCCTCCATCTTGCTCGGTGCTGTGCACATCAGTGTAAATACACTTGTAAATAGTCACGCCTCGTGTCATTTTACGTAACAATATATATATATATATATATATATATATATATATATATATATATATATATATATATATATATATATGAAGGAAAGAAGTGTTAATTTCAAGGGCTCATTTTCTTTGTTATACACAATATTAATGAGCACTAACAGACAATAATGCCATGGAAAGTATAGGGGATGTTTTTACTAGTAAATCTAAGGTAAATGCGAAGAAAGAAAAGTGGACGAAAAGATAGCTTGCCGCGGGCAGGGACCGAACCTGCGACCTTCGAATAACGCGTCCGATGCTCTACCAACTGAGCTACCGCGGCGGCCATCCCCCCGTCCACTTTATAGGGTATATATATGTACATTTTAAACGTGGGAGCGTCAGTCAGCGCCGCCAGTAGCCATGACGGCGAGTGTGGAACACCCTTTTTTGGCCTGTTGGCGTCACGTAGCACGTGAACTTATTACGAGTAAAAACATCCCCTATACTTTCCTTGGCATTATTGTCTGTTAGTGCTCATTAATATTGTATATACATACATATATATATATGTATACATATATATAGAGAGAGAGAGAGAGACAGGTATTTGATATCGACTAGATGTTTCGGAGCCAGCTGTAGTCACTCATGCGTCGGTCTTATAGTTTCTATCTACAGGGATGGCTGAACGGCGAGATGCGTGCATTACTTCAAGCTTTCACCATACGATATGAAAACAGTTTGAAACAACTGATTCTCAACTTCAGATATGTTCACGGTTCTCGGTGGTTAGCGTTCGCCCGGTTCAGAGACTTTACAAAAAGATGTGGACGAGTATAGTTGCATAAAATACAATTGTTTCCGCGGCAATTGAGTGCGCGTCAACAGGGCACCCGACCGCAATTTCGCGCTTTTCGTGATGACCTCAATATAGCGTCCACCACAATTTCGTGCTGAAGCTCCGTGGTACTTAACAGCGTGTCTGGTCATCTCTTGAATAAATATAGAGATGACCAGTCGGGTAAAGCAAGCCTCTTTTGTCCCGCAGACGCCTGTAATCAGCTGCTCTGAGCTGAGAATCACGTTTGTTTTCGGGCGATCGCTTGTTACATGAAGTGAGGCATACACGATGTTGCACTGTTATCGTTTCATTTAGTTTGGTTTGTCCTGTTTTTTAGGGGCGGAGCTCCTTAGGGTGTGGGTCGTTCCCTCCTCTGTAGTAGTATGTATGTAGCCAGCTCTAGTTTAATGAATTGCTCACTAGATGACGTTTCATGTATTTCTTAGAGCTCTAGTTTAATGAATGAATTGCTCACTAGATGGCGTTTCATGTATTTCTTAGAGTTTCTGTTTGAAGATGACAGATGGCGCTTGTATAATGCGAATGGCGCATGTCATTAGATGCCTGCGATCGTAAAAGGCGCTCGCTCTTGGCGCGCTTTCTCTTTCGCTCGGGAGCGGACACTTTCCCTGCATTTCACCGATCACAAAGCGGTGATAATGAAGAGACCACGTAAACCAACAGTACAATAACAGTTTGATGTTTAATATATACACGGTGTTGCACACTCTTTATATGAAGTACTGGGCGTATTTCACGGAAGAGTTTCACGGTTTACCGATGATTTCCTTCGGAGCTTCGCCCCACTCATCATCATTCACCCCGTGGATATGCTGTAGTTTTTTTTTTTTTTGAAGGCTAGCCTTAGATGCCTCATCAAACACGAACATTGACCGTCGGCGTCCCGCGTCGCCAGCACGAGTGATGCGCAAAATCATCACGCGATGTCGGCGCCATGGCGTCACAGATCGACAAAACTTGTGACGTCATTGAACGTAACGTCTTATGATGACGCCATCACATTACATGGTCGCTTTGCATTGCCTCCGTGATCGGTGGCCGATCTCGGAAGCAATGTAAAAGCAGGCAAGGTGCAGAAAGCTTGCAATGCCTTCGATCCTGTCGGCACTCTTAAACCACGTTATGTGCAGAAAGCTTCGGGATAGGAGCGAGGGAGGATCAATGTATCGACTGACGAAAAAGATGGCTTTCGTTTTCGAGTCATCTGAGGCGAATGCTTAAGGGACCGTGTCTTTTTTTATGTAATTTTTTCGCATACATTTTACCTATGCGGTCAGTTCTTCAATATGTATAGGTAAGTCTTACGTGTTGGCATCGATATTGGTGACCACCACGTTTTTTATCACCTGACGAAAACATATCGTCAGACCACACATCGTCAGAGTTATTTCTGGCTAAAGAAAGCGGGTATGCGCGTCACACACCATATTGTTATTAGTCGTTACGCAAATGGCAAGCATGTCAAGTTAGTGGTGCCATGAACTATCGGTCGTGTCAGGCATACGTACATTCGTACCCCTCCGTGCCAATTTTCGTGTATACCAAGTGAACGAGACACGAGTTACGCGAGTAACTGTTACTTTTGGTGCCGCGGCCACGCCGACTGACACATTCGGCTTCACATGAAATGGATTGAAACAGCAGAGCGCGGGAGGCAGCCTTGTAAAACAAATCGAATGCACGAAATAAAAGAAAGGATATGAAGGGTGCAAACACGTTAGCATGAGCTAGCCATCTACTACGTGCATATCTGCTCCGACTGGCGTTTGCCAGTGTAGTTTAGCCATGGAGAAGGAGAGCGCAAATACTGCTCAACGTCGTAGAAGAGCGGAGTAGCTTAACCCATCGGATCCCGAAGTAGTGGCCTGGTAAAATAAATATACATGTGTCACATAATATGTATATTGCCACGTGCGTTTCCTTATTACTTTTGCTGTATTCGGTTTTCGGGCACAAAGACTGTCAGCAACGCTCAGCGCGAACCGCGCCTCATTGTTCGAGAACCTTCGCGATCATTGCAGATCGTTTTGTTAAGATTGCGCGCAAGAGGCGCGCACTCGAGTTTTTCTAGAATTTGCACGACAGCCAGCGATAACGCTGGAATATTCGACGACACACGTTTAAATGCCGACGCGCTTCAGCGCTGGTCAGTTGATCGACGGTCGACGATCTGTACGCCGCTATCAGTGCACACCGTGTGTATTGCTGTAAATTAACTTTCCCTTTCCCGGCCACAAGTTCGGCCAAATAAACAGTTTCATCTTGACAACGCCGAGTGCTGTCTTCGTCGACGTCACGACCACGTGACATCTGGTGGAGGTGCTGCTGCTTCCATGATCCGAACGCCCCCGCGAAGCGCTGACCCAAGCCCGAGCCGCGAGGAGGACGACGGCAAAGAAAACCCGGATCGTCGAACAAGCCGCAGGCAGAAGGGACTACCGCCAGAGCACGGGCTCCTTCCCAACACCGACCGCAGCGACAATGACCGACCCCGTGCAGCCTTCGCCGATCCTACTCCGGCAGCCCAAGGAGCCGCCAACCTTCCGCGGGTCGTCATTTGAAGACCCGGAAACCTGGCTCGAGACTTTCGAAAGTGTCGCAACATTTAACAACTGGAACGCCGACGACAAGCTGCGCCATGTGTACTTCTACCTGGAAGAAGCAGCAAGGACATGGCTCGAGAACCGGGCGGCCACGCTTCGAAGCTGGGATCTCTTTCGCAGTGCTTTTTTGGAGACGTTCACGAGCGTCGTCCGAAAGGAAAGGGCCGCAACCTTGCTGGAGACACGGGTTCAGCTCCCGAACGAAAACGTGACCATCTTCGCGGAAGAAATGACCCGGCTGTTCCGCCATGCTGACCCCAACATGCCTGAAGAAAAGAAGGTTCGTTTCCTCATGCGAGGAGTAAAGGAACAGCTCTTCGCTGGCCTTATGAGGAATCCGCCGAATACCGTCCAAGAATTTGTCTCCGAAGCAACAACAATCGAGAAAACGCTTGAGATGCGAACAAGGCAATACAACCGCAGCTTCTCGTCCACAAGCTACGCCGACGTTCAAGCGCTAGGATCCACCGACCTGCGTGAGACGATTCGTGCAATCGTGCAAGAGGAGCTGCGAAAACTTCTACCTTCGTCGCAACCTCAAGTAGATTCCATCGCCGACGTCGTACGCCAGGAGATCCAGCATTCACTCGGTGCGCCTCAGCTAGTAGAGCCGCAGGCGCAAGCTATGAGCGATGCTGCTGCAGCCCGCCGTCATGCTCCTCCTCTACGCCCACGCCAAGGCGACACACCGCCGCAGTACCGTCGCCAGACGCCGCCGCCGCCACCGACGCCCTACCGTCCACCTGTCGGCCAGACGCCGCCGCCGCCACCGACGCCCTACCGCCCACCTGTCGGCCAGCGCTACACCCCGAGGAAGACCGATGTCTGGCGCGCCACTCACAACCGCCCGCTCTGCTACCACTGCGGGGAGGCCGGCCACACGTACCGCCGCTGCCAGTACCGTCAGATGGGGCTACGCGGATTCGCCGTCAACGCGCCGCGCCCGCAGCCAGGCGAACGCCCTCGCGACATCGACGACTACCTCACCGGAACACAGTGGCAAGAACGACGACCTTCCCGCTCGCCGTCGCCAGGCCGTTACATGTCACCGCATCGCCGGCAGTACACTGGCCCAAACCGGGGCCGGTCGCCTAGCCCGTATCCGGAAAACTAAGGGCAGCAACCGACGGAGGTGCGGTTGCTGAACGACGAAATGCTGAAGATCCTCCGCCGTCGACGACGCCGCCGCGACGAAATTCCGAGCCCCCGCCACACGCCGAACGACGTCCTGAAGACGATACTTTGCGACCGGAAGCAGACCTGACGACGCAACGCGGAATCAGCGGTGCAAACCGACGTAGCCGTGACCCGACGCCGCGACGTAACCGCAACGCCAGACGGCGGATTAGCGACCTCGACGTTCTGATCGACAGCCACAACGTCACCGCTCTCGTCGATACTGGAGCCGACTATTCCGTCATCAGTGGGCCGTTCGCAGCACAGTTGAAAAAAGTTAGGACTGCTTGGGAAGGCCCCGAGATCCGGACCGCTGGAGGCCATCTGATAACGCCGATTGGTGTCTGCACGGCGAGAGTCACCATCAATAACCAGACTTATCCTGCGAGCTTTGTAATCCTAAAAAACTGCTCCAGGGATGTGATACTTGGAATGGACTTCCTAAGTGACCACGGCGCCGTTATCGACCTGAGGTCTGAGTCGATAACACTGACCTCAGACAAAGCGCTCCCGCCCCACGCGATGCCAGGCAACCATGCATTGAATGTGATAGAAGAGCAGGTGACCATTCCGCCGCGCTCCAGCGTCATTATTTCCGTCGGCACCGAAAAACCTGCGAACCTTGAAGGCGTCATCGAGGGCGATCAGCACCTACTCCTGAACAGTCAAATTTGCGTCGCACGAGGTATAGCCGAGCTGCGTGACGGTAAAGCGAAGGTAGTGCTGACAAACTTCAGCCACGAATATAGGCACCTCAACTTTGGTACGACGGTTGCCTACATCGACGAATGTGTAGCCGCCAGCGATACTTTCGCCCTCTTCGATGCCGCCGATCCTGCTTCGACGAATAGAGTTCCCGAACCGGACTTTGACGTCAACCCGAGCCTTCCGAAGGCCAAGCAAAACCAGCTCAAAACCCTGCTCCTGCAATACAAGGACTGTTTCTCGTCGTCATCGCGGGTCCGACAAACGCCCCTTGCGAAGCACCGCATTATAACAGAAGAAAATTCTCGACCACTCCGTCAGAGCCCCTACAGAGTTTCTACTCGAGAGCGCGACGCGATAAAGAAACAAGTCGACGAGATGCTACGCGACAACATCATCCAGCCGTCCAAGAGTCCGTGGGCGTCACCCGTGGTGTTAGTGAAGAAAAAGGACGGGACACTACGCTTCTGCGTTGATTATCGGCGCCTGAACAAAATCACGAAGAAGGACGTGTACCCCCTCCCACGAATAGACGACACCCTGGATCGACTTCACAACGCGACGTACTTTTCGTCGATGGACCTGAAGACCGGCTACTGGCAAATCGAAGTCGACGAGAGAGACCGAGAAAAGACTGCCTTTATAACACCCGACGGCCTCTTTGAGTTCAAGGTCATGCCTTTCGGTCTTTGCTCGGCACCGGCGACGTTCCAGCGTGTCATGGACACCGTACTGGCCGGATTGAAGTGCCAGACGTGCCTTGTGTATTTGGACGACGTCGTCGTGTTTTCCTCGACCTTCGACGAGCATCTCTGGCGGCTTGAGGCAGTAATTCAAGCAATCAAAGCCTCTGGACTGACCCTGAAGCCAGAAAAGTGCCGATTCGCGTGCGACGAGCTCTTGTTTCTGGGTCATGTGATCAGCAAGTCTGGAGTGCGCCCAGACCCGCGGAAAACAGCTGCCATCGCCGACTTCGCGCCACCCACCGACAAGAAGGCCGTGCGCCGATTTCTCGGCTTATGCGCCTATTACAGACGCTTCGTCAAAAACTTTTCACTTATCGCCGAACCACTGACGCTTCTCACGAAGAATAACGTGGAATTCAGGTGGGAAACGGCGCAAGTGCAAGCCTTTCAAGAACTTAAACTACGCCTGCAGACGCCACCCATACTTGCGCATTTCGACGATTGCGCCGATACGGAAATACACACCGACGCAAGCAGCGTAGGACTCGGTGCCGTCCTTGTGCAAAAGACTGACGGGCTTGAAAGGGTTATCAGTTATGCTAGCCGGTCACTATCCAAGGCAGAAGCAAACTATTCCACAACAGAAAAGGAATGCCTTGCCATCCTCTGGGCTACGTCAAAGTTTCGCCCCTACCTCTATGGCAGGCCCTTCAAATTTGTCAGTGACCATCACGCCTTATGTTGGCTAGCTAATTTGAAGGACCCTTCAGGTCGTCTCGCACGATGGAGTCTGAGGCTGCAAGAATTCGATATTACCGTCGTGTACAAGTCCGGACGAAAACACTCTGACGCCGACTGCCTGTCTCGTGCCTCCGTCGACGCGCCGCCGCAAGACGACGACGATGACTGCTTCCTCGGAACTATAAGTGCCGACGACTTCGCCGAAAGGCAACGGGCCGACGCGGAACTGGGGGGCCTTACTGAGTACCTCGAGTGCAAGACCGCCGTTGTTCCGAAGGTATTCAAGCGAGGACTGCCGTCGTTTTGTTACGGAACGGTGTTCTCCTCAAGAAGAACTTCTCGCCCCTTCGAACCGACTACCTTCTCGTCCTGCCCTCATCATTGCGACCAGAAGTCCTCCAGGCCCTACACGACGACCCGACGGCTGGACACCTCGGTGTTTCTCGCACGCTCGCCAGAATACAGGAAAAATACTACTGGCCACGCCTTGCTGCCGACGTCGCCCACTACGTTAAGACTTGCCGAGATTGCCAGCGACGGAAGACACCGCCGACCAGGCCAGCGGGACTTCTGCAGCCAATCGAACCACCTCACCGGCCGTTCCAGCAAATCGGGATGGACCTACTGGGGCCGTTCCCGACGTCGACTTCCGGCAACAAGTGGATCGTCGTAGCAACTGACTACCTCACCCGCTACGCCGAGACAAAGGCCTTGGCCAAAGGCAGTGCCGCCTAGGTAGCCAAGTTCTTCGTGGAGAACATCGTCTTGCGTCATGGCGCCCCAGAGGTCCTCATCACAGACAGAGGTACCGCCTTTACTGCGGACTTAACTCAGGCGATCTTCAAATACAGCGAGACGAGCCACCGCCGCACCACCGCCTACCACCCACAGACCAATGGCCTCACCGAACGTCTAAATAAGACCATCGCCGACATGCTGGCCATGTACACAGGCGTCCACTGTTAAAGGGAACATCGGAGCGTGTGGCGGCAGCTCGGCGCCACCGCCGGCCGTCGGCCGCAACGAGATTCGCGCAGACGCAGTGAGCACCGTGCCCGGTGCTCTTTCGCCGCGTCAGCGATTCGCTTCGCGACGATTCGCAGCGCGGAAACAGACGGCAGCAGACGACGAAAGAGCACGACTCACAGCGCGCACTGCGCCTGCGCAAAACTCGTTGCAGCCGCTGGCCGGCGGTGGCGCCGAGCTGCAGCCACACGCTCCGATGTTCCCTTTAACAGTGGACGCCTGTGTACGTCGACGTTGAGCACAAGACGTGGGACGCCGTCCTTCCGTACGTGACCTTCGCCTACAACACGGCCGTCCAAGAAACAACGCAGATGACGCCGTACAAGTTGGTCTACGGAAGGAGCCCGGCGACGACGCTCGACGCCATGCTACCAAACGTCACCGACGAAGAAAATCTCGACGCCGCCGCTTACTTACAGCGCGCCGAAGAAGCACGAGAGCTCGCCCGCCTACGGATCAAGAACCGGCAGACGACTGACAGCCGCCGCTACAACCTTCGACGACGCCACATGGAATACCAACCCGGTGACCGTGTATGGGTATGGACGCCAATACGCCGACGGGGACTCAGTGAGAAGCTTCTTCGACGGTACTTCGGACCGTACAGGGTACTTCGACGCCTCGGCGCACTCGACTACGAGGTTGTCCCTGACGGCATTACGAACTCTCAGCGGCGCCGTGCACGACCTGAAGACGTCCATGTCGTGCGCCTCAAACCATATTACGCGCGTTAGCAAATCTGAGGACTGTCATTTTGCCTTATTATTGTGCTTTCTTGTGCTATTGTTTATTGTACTTTGTTGCTTTATTCTTGTTATTTATTGTTGCATGCATCGGCCTGTTCTGTTTTAAGCATCGGGGCGATGCTTTTTCAGAGGGGGGCATTGCCACGTGCGTTTCCTTATTACTTTTGCTGTATTCGGTTTTCGGGCACAAAGACTGTCAGCAACGCTCAGCGCGAACCGCGCCTCATTGTTCGAGAACCTTCGCGATCATTGCAGATCGTTTTGTTAAGATTGCGCGCAAGACGCGCACACTCGAGCTTATTCTAGAATTTGCACGACAGCCAGCGATAACGCTGGAATATTCGACGACACACGTTTAAATGCCGACGCGCTTCAGCGCTGGTCAGTTGATCGACGGTCGACGATCTGTACGCCGCTATCAGTGCATACTGTGTGTATTGCTGTAAATTAACTTTCTCTTTCCCGGCCACAAGTTCGGCCAAATAAACAGTTTCATCTTGACAACGCCGAGTGCTGTCTTCGTCGACGTCACGACCACGTGACAATATCATGTTTGTGTCATTGGAGCAGCAGTAAGCATGATAATCGAGCTAATCCTAGACAATCAGGAAAGCTAACAATCAGCTGAACCTTTGCTAACGCTACGTTATCCTGGCATAGCCGAGCTAAGCCACTGCAACATTTTTAATTCGGATTTAACGTCCCAAAACCACGATATGATTATGAGGGACGCCGCAGTGGAGAGCTCCGGAAATTTCGGCCACCTGGGATTCGTTAACTTGCACGTAAATCTAAGTACACGGGCCTGAAGCATTCTCGCCTCCTATCGAAAATGCAGCCGCCACGGCCGGGATCCGATGCCGCGACCTTCGGTTCAGCAGTCGAACACCGTAAACACTAGACCACCGTGGCGGGTAAACGGCAAGATGATTGAATCGCCAAACTCTCGCGAATCGTGAAACTCTGGGTAGAGTGCCTCGATGTCCTCCTCGCCCACCGCTCCCTACAAAATGAAGACAACCGTGTCGTCTGCTACGGTGTGCGTCATATTCACACTTGCTCCGATATATGAACGCGTTGCAGGAACGCGTGTGAGCAATTTACAGGCAGTACGGGGTCTTTGTGGAGGCTCTAATACTGCGTGATCATGTTTAAAGAAACAATATTTTTGATGGCTTAGAGTCTAACAGCACAGTGAAATTCTCCTCTTCACGCTGTCATCTTATGCTGCTGTCTGAAACCGCTTTTGAACGCGCTGCGACCGCTTGTTTGCGTGATAGTTTATTCTTTAGAAACTGGGTCGTTTGATAGTGGCTCATCTTGCTCTGCAGGTGGAAAGTAACGCGTTCACTCAGGCCTTAGTGTTGAACAATAGAAAATCGAAGATCCAATGACCATATATTACTTGGCATTCCTGCCGTTCGGAAAGATTTGAGCGGCGCAGCTGGGTTGCTTCGAAACCGTCATTATGTAGCAATGATGATGAAATTCCTTGAGCACATTTTGACAGTGAAGATAACCAGATAATAGATGACGAATCAATACGTAATTGTTGTCTCCAGGTTTTGATTAAAATGCATGCTTTTATTATCTTCCCTTACTTCTCACATGTGTTTGGCAGACTTCCTGGGGCGTAAGAGCATAAGCTAGAAAAATTATAATTTAACCCGTTCAAACAAAGCAAATGACGATATCACTCTGTGGCTCAACTTGACTATTGAGGAAAAAGAACACAAAAGCAGAATATACATCAGGATGGGCAACAAGAATTAAACAATATGTCGGAGTTATGGCTAACGACATCAAGATGCTATTTCAAAGTCCATTGTAGCTCACTCATGCACATGTCTCGCTTGCCTGCCTGTTAGCTCCCTTCGCCGCGACTTGACGCAGGTTTACGTAGGTGCAGCCTCGCGTAGTTTGAAAGTAGCCGTTTTTCAACAATGTATTCCTGTTACTGGCACTAACACAATGCATATAGATAAAGTTTCTGTGTAGCTGCCGTTTGTCACGATTTACCCTTGCCACCTAGGCAATTTTAAGAGGGTCTCTCGGAAAATGTAGCAGTGGCCAACCATTCCTGAACTTTTTATTGCGATAGCAATTATAAGGACAGTCTCGGCGGGTTTTTGCCGTCACCGTCGCCGTAATGTCCCGTACGAAGTCCAAATTGATAAGACCCCCCCCCCCCGCATCGTATGTTCTACCACGGGTAAAAGCGCGCGAGCGGGGGCGACGAACGGCCGAAGCAGAGATCAAACGAGCCGGCCCATTTCGGTCGCTCGGAGTGTGCATGAGATAACATCACCCCGCCCTGGAGGCCTGCCATCGAAGCAGATAGGAAACGCCCCTCCCGTCTTTAACGGCCATGAAAAGAAGCAGGGGGGGGGGGTGTACTGTTTTCAATGCTGGTCAAGTAAGGATCGAGGCAACTACATGATGGCAGGAACAAGAATGAACACAGGGTTTATTGTCACGCTCTTATATTGGCGAAATGTGTGAAAGCAGTGCTATCGTGATAAGGCAGGCAGCGCAGAGAGCGCATGCCTGATACATCCTCTGAGGGGTAAGGAATGAGCATGAAAGTTAAGGTTATTTGATTAAAGGCCACATCGTAACGAAGCCGCTGCGGTGGCTTAGTGGTGCGACCCGATCTTCCTGGGACCAGTGTGAGCCTGGGAGGAGATTGCCCGTGGTGTGGTGTAGCTGGTACTGGAACACCACCGGCGGACACCACCTGAGGGTGCGGTGTAGACTGGCGCGGTGTAGCATCAACGGAGCTACTCGATGCAGGTGCCCCACAGTCAGCGGACCTAGTCTCGGAGGGGCCACTATCATCATCACTCACGTCCGCTGTCCACGGTTCACGAGTCTGAAGGAGATGCCGTCTGTTACGTCTAAACACCCGACCATCTTCCGTTTCTACACCGTAGGACCTCGGAGACGTTCTTCCCATCACAATACCTTTCGGAGACCATGTTGAGTCCCTAAGCCGTACGATCGACCCTGTACCCAAGGGTGATAAGGGCTTTCCGCCGTCGCTCTGATGATGCTTTTTGACTGATGTTTACTGCACGCCGCCAAGTCTGGTACGTTCGACCTGAGACGCCTACCTTGAAGGAGTTCTCCAGGTGATCGGCCGTCCGCAAGCGGCGTAGAGCGGTAGGCCAACAAGCCTAACCAGAAGTCTTCGCGCGAATCTTCACTTTTCTTGAGGAGGCGTTTCACGATCTGTACTCCTTTCTCAGCCAGACCATTTGACTGTGGGAAGTGCGGACTTGATGTGACGTGAGCGAAGTCATATTTTCTTGCGAATTCTGTGAACTCATAACTTGAAATCTGCGGCCCGTTGTCCGTGCATACCTCCAGAGAGACGCCGTACCTAGCAAACATAGCACTCAGTGCTGCAATTGTTGTTCTTGCAGTGGTGTCATGGAGCTTCTGGACTTCCGGGAAGTTTGAAAACGCGTCGAACGCAACGACGTACGAACTTCCTCCAAACGAAAAAAATGTCCACGCCCACACGGATCCATGCGCATACTGGTACTGGGCGCACGAGAAATGGTTCTTTCGGTTGCTTGTAAGAAAACTTGCGACAAGTATAGGGCAGCTCTGAATCAGCAGTGTGATGTCATTGCTGAGCCCAGACCAAAAAACCAGACGTCGTGCTCTTTCTTTGCATTTCTGCAATCCTAAGTGCCCAGCATGAATACGTCCTAGAATTTCAAGTCGCATGCTTTTTGGTATGACCACTTTTGTTCCTTTTAGCAATATGACCTTCACGACAGAAAGATCTGACAAAAACGGCTTCAGTTCACCCTGCAGGTTCTCACCGCTTGACAAGCTGGAGATGACAGTGCTCAGGTAACCATCATTCGCAGTTTCTTGCTCCAGCTTCCGTCGCGTCGCATCTGTGACCAAATAGCCCAGAACTTGCACTGCGTGCACCTCCACGTCGCCCACGGCTCCAGCGCTGTCCTCGGAACTAGCCGGGCATGATCTCGACAGCATGTCGGCCAAGACGAGATGTTTGCCTGGTACGAAGTGCAAGCAGAAATCATATTTCAGAAGCCTTAGAAAAAATCTCTGAAGGCGGGGAGGCATGTCACAGATACCCTTCGCAGCAATAGATAAGAGCGGTTTATGGTCACGAAGTGGTGAAACTTGTCGCTGCCGAACGAAATGCTGAGCGTCTCCTTCTCAATCTGCGCATAGCGCTGCTCAGCTTGCGTTAGAGCACGGGAAGCGCATGCCACTGGGCGCCACTCATCACCATCGTAGCACTGCAAGAGTGCTGCACCCATGCCGTCTTTTGATGAATCGCATGTTATTTTGGACTGTCTTTGGGGATCAAAGATAGCGAGGACAGGTGTCGCGGTTAGAGCCTGTGTGATACATTTCCACTCTCTTCTGTGGTTTTCAGTCCACTCAAATGCTGAGTGCGCTTTGATAAGCGCCCGGAGAAGCGCAGTCCGCTCAGAAAGGCGCGGCACATACTTGGCGAAGTAGTTGAGCACACCGAGCATGCGCTGAACATCATTTTTGTTCTTTGGCTCTGGCATTTCAAGCAAGCTTTTCACAAGTTTTGGGTCTGGCGAAATGCCTTCACGTCCGATGATGTCGCCAAGTAATTGAATTTCCGTAACACCAAACCTGCATTTTCTAGCGTTGAACGTTAAACCAGCGTTTTCGGCTGCTTTCAAGACAGCAATTAGTCTGCGATCATGCTCCTGTTTGTTTGCTCCCCACACCAAAATATCATCTATGTACACGTGTACGCCTGTGAGGCCCTCAAATACTTGACTCATTGTTCTTTGAAAAATTTCAGGCGCTGAAGAAATGCCGAAGGGCAATCGAAGGTAGCGGTACCTGCCGAAAGTAGTAGAAAAAGTGCAGATTTTGGACGTCTGTTCGTCAAGTGGGACCTGGTGAAAGCCGGAATCCAAGCAGCTAAATATTGTGGCGCCGGCCAATTCCCCTTCCATATCTGCACGCCTTGGGAGCTGGAAGTGCTCTCTTTTTATGTGCTCGTTGATTTTTCTGGGATCCATGCAAATTCTAATTCTGCCGTCCTTTTTTTTTTGACAGTAACCAAAGGACTTACCCGGTCCGTGGGATTGTTCTCTTTTACGAAGATGCCCTCGCGCTCCAGCCTTCGTAGTTCATCTTGAAGAGGGCCGCGCAGGGACAGGGGAATACGCCGCGCTGGTTGAACGACAGGAACCGCTGTTGGTTGCAGGAACTTGGTTCCTGCAACCAACAAAGAGTATGGTTGCTTCAAGCAGCCTAGTTCCTGGAAGAGGTGCTGGAAATTCGTCACGGCTTCGTAGTCTGTTGAGGCGCTTACGGTAGCTACGGTGCGTTGAAAAAGGCCTAAGGCTTCACTCGCGTCCAGTCCTAGTATGGCCTGATTGCCATGCTTGATGACAAAGAACTGCACTGTGCTGCAAGCATTTCCTACTTTTATTTTCTGCGACGTCGCTCCGTAGTGTGTTATGACGCCTCCGTTGTAGGCCCGTAGCACTGACGTAGCAGCAGTCAAGGGTCCCGCAGCACGTATTTTCCGGTACGCCGAAAATGGTAACAGGCTGGCCTGTGTCAACCTTGAAGCAGACTTTCTTGCCCGCGACCTCAGCTTCCACTATCCAGTCTATGGCTTTTTTGTTGCCAACGCCCACTTCCAGGATGTCGAAGTCATCGTCGCAGTCGTTTTTGCTGACCTCAGCAATTTCGGACATCCGTTGACAACACACGGCAAAATGATTGGGCAGGTGGCATATGTTGCATTTCTTGCCGTACGCAGGACACTGCCTTGGTCTGTGTCGCCTATCGCACTTTGTGCAGCGGTACTGCTTGTTGCCATCTTGGGCGCTTCTGCTTCTCGGTGGTGGTGGTGCACGCCCCGCAATAGCGTCAATGTGGCTGTCCGTTGCCCTCCAAACTTCGCTTCGTTGCGCCACAGATTCCGCAACTTTGCAAAATTCTTCTGCTTTCCCTAACGTCAGCTTTGCTTCCCGAAGCATTTTTTCGCGCAACTTTGAGTTATTCGTGCCGAACACTATTTGATCACGGATCATTGAATCCTGCTGTTCTCCGAAATTGCACCGCGCAGCTTGCTTTTTCAGGTCTCGAACAAATTTTTCGAACGGTTCCCCTTCTGCCTGCTTCCTTGAGCGAAACAGATACCGCTCATCCACTTCGTTGCTTACCTCAGAGCAATACGCTTCGAACTTTGCAACGACTGTCTTGTAGTCTTCCTGGTCTTCCTGTGTTTCAAACCTGAACGTGTTGAACACGTCGAGAGCTTCGTGACCAGCGACACTAAGAAGGAGTGCCGTTTTTGCGGCTTCACTTCGGGGTTGGTCCTTCGCCGCGGTCGCCACAAGGAACAGGTCGAACTTTTGTTTGAAGCGTTTCCATTGCTCGGAGAGGTTGCCGGTCGGATGCAGGCGTGGTGGTGCCTTGAGTACCTCCATCGACGGGGTTCCGCCGAGACCGAGACCAAGCTTTGACTCGAAGTGACCACTTCTGACACCATGTACTGTTTTCAATGCTGGTCAAGTAAGGATCGAGGCAACTACATGATGGCAGGAACAAGAATGAACACAGGGTTTATTGTCACGCTCTTATATTGGCGAAATGTGTGATAGCAGTGCTATCGTCATAAGGCAGGCAGCGCAGAGAGCGCATGCCTGATACAGGGGGGGGGGGGGTTGTCGCGCGAGCAGCAGCTTAGAACTTTGAATCTAAGGGCGCGGTCGCGATCGCTGGCGCGCGCGCTATCTCCACAGCCATCACAGCGGGCGGCTCATATACCTTTCTACGTGCTGCGCTCTCAACGCGAAGTGACTATGCGGAGAGCATCACTCCCTGGAGCCGCCGTATTCTGTCAGCCTCACTTCGTATAACACTACAATTTGTTGCTAGCGCATTCATTGATTTGCCCTAGCGATGAAACTGTCACTTTTTGAGCACAGTGGCGCACATCGGCCGGGCATTTCGCACAACGCTGCTTTCAAGCCACTGCTGGAAACGAAATTGGATGAACCGATGCAACACGGATGCTCGACAAATGTCCAGCCGAAGCACATGGCTTCTCTTTGGCGCCATGATCGGTCCAAATGTTTCAGTCACCGCTCTCATGCCGTAATAGTCCTGCAGAACAAGCAATTATTCTGGGGGAGTGCGATTATACTAAATTGCATAGATATGAGGTCTTTTTCTAGGCTGGCACTTGTCGCGCTTAATGTTCACCACGAAGAAAATTTTCCTGCTTGAGTCTCGGAAAATTCAACCACTCGTGGAATGTTTCGAGCAAAGTGGCATACGGCGAATTTCACCCGACAGCGCTCAGTCAACACCAAACTAAGGCCCGCAACAAATCCCTCCCGGCTACTGCCACGTTGCGACTCACGAGCAGTGCATGAAAATGGCGGACATTGCTGCAAAAGCCCCGCCAAAGGATGTCTTCGCTCTGTACGGAGCGGCGGGCGAGGAGAAAGTCAAGAAAAATGGCATGACAAGTGGAAACGTGCTAAAACCAATAATTATTATCTGACCCAGTTTAAGCGTTTCAGGAACCTGTCGGTATCTCTACTGCGTAAAAGAAAGCAAGAATACTTCTCTTCTCTTATCATTAATGCTCAGGGCAACACTGGTAAAATTTGGAATATTGTAACAGGTGCAGTAGGGCTTCGTTCAGAGCAGCGTATATTGCCTGATGTACTTAACCAGGATACAGCTGAAGAATTTAACGAGTATTTTGTAAATATTGGACCGCAACTAGCAAACCAACTTCCTCAAATCACCGAATGTACGCAGTCTATCCAATCTGTGGTGAACACTATGGTAATTGAAGATATCACAGTGGATGAAATAATAGCAGTTGTTAATGGGCTAAGACCTAAGGCAGCTGGGCTTGACCAAATACCTGTTAAGCTAATTAAGGACAACATTGACATCTTAGCTGGTCCCCTCCTACACCTATTTAATCACTCCCTTGATTCCGAAATATATCCTTCAGAATTTAAATAGCAAAAGTAATTCCGATCTATAAGGACGGAGATCGTTCTAATCCATCAAGTTATCGGCCGATTTCGATTACTAGCGTTATCAACACAGTTTTTGAAAAGATACTATCGGTGCACATAAACAAATTCATATCCAAATACAATATACTGAGCCCCCACCAACACGGGTTCAGACCTCAGAAATCTACTTCTTCCGCTGTTTTCACCCTTACGCACCTACTGAATACGGCTCTCCAGCAGAATAAAATTGCGGTCGTTGCCTATCTCGACATTAGAAAGGCCTTCGATACAGTTGATCATCATATATTACTGAACAAGATTTACAATCTAGGGTTGAGGGGCAAAATCCACAACTTGCTCCGAAGCTACCTCAGTAACCGCAAACAGCAAGTAATACTTAAAAATTTTACGTCTACTTCACAAACCGTACTAACTGGTGTGCCACAGGGTTCCGTCCTTGGACCCATGCTTTTCTCACTCTACATAAATGATTTCCCTGCAACGCTTAGGCATTCACAGGCTTTGATGTATGCTGACGACACCGCTCTTCTATTTACTGGTGACAGTCTGCTTGATATACAGGATAAAATAAATGCTGAGTTAGAAAATGTTTTTAAGTGGTTCACATCCAATGAGCTGACCCTTAATCTTAGTAAGACTAAGTATACAGTTTTTCATTCCAGGAAGAAAAAACTCAATACTGAAACACTGGATATATCATTACAAGGTATAAAACTACAACAAGTTTTCTCCTATAAATATTTAGGCATTTTCTTAGACTCAGACATGCACTGGAAAACTCACATTAAACACCTTTGTTCCAAGCTTGCTTACGGATGTTATATTCTTCTTAAGGCTCGTGAATGTTTCGAATATCCTGTCCTACGCATTCTGTACTTCTCCTTTATACAAAGTCACATATCTTACTGTATTGATTCATGGGGTAACACCTTTACAACTTACCTTGATCCTGTATTCCGTCTGCAAAAACGGGCATTAAGAATTATCACTTCTACGCGTACTCAATCCAGTACGTACTTGTACAGCTCATTGCATGTGTTGCCAGTGCATGCATTATATGAATTGAAAATTGCTGAGGTCATTCATAGTATTATTGATACCAATGATCCGCTTCCAATTACATTGTTTAAGATCCCGCTACGAAATACAAGAGCTGCAACTAATCAGTGTTTTAATCTGCCTCCATGTCATAATTTGTACGGGAAAAGGCTCGTGGAATTTAACGGCGCACTTATTTGGAATTCTCTTCCCATACATATAAAAGAAGCCCGCAACTTCAGGTCTGCTGTCAGAAAATACTTTTTTGAAAAATACTGTCGATGAGAGTACACTTCTTTATATTTACATTCTTGCATATGTTGTGCGTGTCAATGCTTAAGTTGTGCATGTCATACTCATTGTTATGTATTTGCTTTGTTCGCTCGCGTGCGAGAAGGATAATAGAACACTGATGTTATATTTATATTTGTGTATGAGTTATGTATGGTAATATTACTATTATGTATCACGTCTTCTGTTTCTGTTTGCTCGCGTGCTGCATTTCATACCCTAAGTTGTCTGTGGACCCGGAACTAGCCAATGGCTATGGGTCCAGTAATGCTTTTGTATATTGTAAAGTATTTTGTAAATAAAGAATGAAAAAAAAAAGGCACTCTATGTGGGTGCCGCGGCGCAGCCCACTCTCCGTAGTTCGCCGTATTTCAAGTGCACCGGCAAGGGAGCCGCTGCGGTTTTTGTTTTTATTAAGTCATAGCAATAGCTGAGTTCTCGTGTTGAAACGTGATCATAGGTTTAAGGGTTTGTTTTTATTGTGATACGCTTACTTAGAGCTTGTCGTGCAAAGGAGAATGTTTATTGGTAAAGGAAATTTAGAGGACTTTATTTTAATGAAATACAATAATGCCGTGTACATAGTGTGAGCAGGATTTTGTATTGGAGATGGCAAACCCGTGTTATCGTGTGGGGGAGGGTGTCAGTGCTTCTGTGGCTTCGGTAGGGGGCGAGTGCTGTTGTGGTTTTGGGGGGAGGGCAGTGGCCGTTTCGCACCCCGCTGCTGACGCCCGTGCCAATGTTGTATTCTCCTGTAAAGCTGCCTGCTAGTTTCATCAGGAAGTGTAGGAAACGTAGCTTTTATTAGATGCGAAGCAGCTCTTTGACTAGCCTGTGTAACGTTGTCCCTCCGTGCGTCCGTACGAACGCGCCGCAGCGCGCTCCCCTCGCCGCAGGTGTTGGAGCGGTGCCAAGTAGGTCACGCCGCAGCTGCGCGTTGACGTCACGCTCCCCTTGCAGTGCGCGCTGACGTCACTCTCTCCGTCGCCTGCCGCGCGCTCGCTGCCGCGCCCGCAGCTGCCGCCTCGTCTGTTCGCCCGCAACACCTGCCGCTACCGCCGCTCGCTACACCGCCGACTCGTCGGTTCACGCGCAATAAACCTGACGCGCGCCTAACGTACGCGTTGAAACATGCCTGTACGCTTCACCTCTCTCTCGCTTCACCCTCTACACCGCTCGCAACGCTCGAGCGCACATCGAGTGTTATAGTTGCGGGAGACTTCAACTTTGACGTCAGCGGAGGAGGAGGAGAATGGCTCGTCGATTACATGCGTGACGTGCACTCGCTGAAGTGCGTGTCGGCGGAACGGAAACTACCCACCACGATAAGGGGAACGTGCATCGATCTGGTCTTTGCCAACTTCGACGTGGAATGTCTGCAGGAACCTCTCGGCGTGCACTTCACCGATCACAAGGCCGTGGTAGTCAAGGCGAAACGCGCGCCAGCTCCGGTCCAGCGCCCGTGTCCACTCTGAAGAAACGACAAGGCTTACGCCAGCCATCGCTTCAAACGAAAGCATCACCGCAACACCTGCGTTAGTGCCGTTCAACCCGTGACGCCACCAGTGCGCAACGCTGCTGCTTCGCATCCCATCAGGATTCCCTTTGGGAAGATGGTGTCAATTTTTTTAAAGGTAAATATTTTATTGAAACATAACAACACCCAGACGTGGACATAAGACAACACTAGATGGACACATATGAGGAAAAATTATAAGATATATCTAATAAGCCGCAGCTAATTTAAGGGGCCTTTGCCGCTTCCTTTCGCTTCTCTCTATTTGAGGATGCCTTATACAAAAAAGTGAAGCCTCAAGAGAAATTAGAACTTGACAACAGCTGTCAAAGCTTCCTTGCCATGTTGTGGGCATCCTAGTTGAAGAAAAGCCAGTGCCTGCAGCTGGCTTGAAAATTCAGCTAGACTCGTTTCATGTAGCTTGTTTTAAAGGGACCCTCTAACACTTTTACAGGCCACATTGTTTTACATTTTTTACTTGCGGGTTGCGTAGACTGAAGGCTGAAGAGATTAGTGCAGCAAGAACGGCAGCGACAGGGGCACGCAGTCCGAAGGTATTCAGCCTAGAACACTCAAAATACAATAAAATAGAGCCCTACCCTCAACTTGATTTTCCCGGGGTCACCTGCCCACGCTTCGGCCAGGTGCGAGGCGGCCCTCCGCAGCTCCCTCCTGGCTGACCAGCTCTGGGCCGTCCCGCAGGCCCGGGAGCGGCCGGCAGGCTTGGCCTGACGGTCCCGACGTGGCAGTCGCCCGATGTGCGCTGAAGCGCGCCTTGCAGGACCCAAATAAAGTTTTTAGCGTTAGCTACACTTGCCTAGCCGGAGCCGATTTCGCGTGAATCCTCATGAGCCATGCTGCGCATGCGCAAGGTTCAGTGATGTCACACAGCTGGCTCCCCGCTCTCCGCCACCGCGCTCTCTCCGCCACCGCGATCTCACGCGCTCACCGCCCCCGCCGCGCGCGACTCGCCTCTGCTGATCTGCGCATTCGAGAGGAGTGACGTCGTAGCCATGGTAGACACACTGGCGCCAGCGCGCGCGCAGCTATTCGCCTTCGCTGTGCAGTCGCCGTCTGACACAGCGCTGGAGCCGCGTGATTAGCAGACTGAAAGACGCTCGATTTCCTCCCTCCGTTATCACAGGTATGTGTGAAAGCCCCTTGCAAAAGCTGGAACATGCTATTAAAATGCAGGAGCCAAAAGAAAAAAAATGAGTATGCACGTAATACCTTATGTTCATGGCTCTCTCACAATATAAAGAAGACCGCAGCCAGATGCAGTGCGTGCATTGTGTTCTCCGCTCCATGGAAGCTGGCCATGATTTGCCCTTTGATGTGAAATAAGCAGCCAGCCGCATGCTCCAATAAGTGCGCTATGCGACACACTGAATGTGTCAGCAATGTGATCTACAATATTGCCCTAAGCTGCGGTAGGGTATACATCAAACAACAGGCCGGTGTTTCAACGATCGTGCAAGAGAGCATTGCTCGGCGGTCAGCAACTACATGGGCGTACATTTGGCACGCTACTGCGAGCACTGTGGTTGTGTGCCATACTTCAGCCAAACCAGATTTCTAAGGAGAGCAAGCAGCCGCACTGAAAGGGAGACAATTGAGGCATTCCTAATAAAAATCTAGTGATCGTGCGTTAGCGCACGATCACTAGATTCAGGGGACAAAAAAGCGATATTCTTGAAACATAACTTGTAAACGTGTGTTCAGGTTGTGCGCTGCCTCATTTGCCTATTACTCTGATTGATCCTGTAATGGACACGTATTCTAGTGTGCTGACATGAATTTACAGCTCAGGTCAGTGCAGTTTCCGGTGCATGTCTTTCGAATCTGTTGCATCACTGATTCATGACGATTTATTAGTTCATCCATGTTACTGTATCTGTAATGAGGTTGCCTTGTTCGGCAGCATGTATGAACCAGTGTGGTTTCTTGTAATGAACATTGGAAGTCGGAGGCTGAGTTTCACTTCGCGCGTCTCCACTTCGTCCCCGTCTTTTTGCGCCATATCTGTTTGTCTCAGGTAATGAAACAACTAGCTCAACGACAAGTTTTGTTGTACCTTTTAAATTGTGCTATACCTTATCGTACGACACATCTTTCAACTGCTTGTACAGTGCTTTCTCAATAAGCTTCAATTTTCATTTGTTTGTTTTAGAAATTAGCATCTGACCTCACCGCACACCAAGAGCTCTGAGTTCAATTAGTGTCCATAGTCAGTAATGAACCAATATTAAATATTCTTTCAGTAAAATGATAACTTTTGATGCCTGTTTTTTTTTAACTCTGCTGTTCCCCATGCTGCGTGATTCTTGCTCAATGAGCACTTTTATTTCTAAGGCGTTTTTGTTGCAAAACAGATTTAGTTGTCCCCGACACTTGGTGGATCAAATAGAATTTTCTCATTCAAATAAAACATGGTTACCAGACATGCCCAGCCAACCTTATCTGAACAGACTGTACTTTTGTCAAAGAGTTCGTACAGGTCCTTAAAAACACATGAATTTGAAAAGTACATTTTCAAGGCTCTTGAAGGTCCTGGAGTTGTATTATGTCCTCGAAAACCCTTGAATTTCGGGACCAGTGCCGTCAAAATCCACAGTGCGACCTACTTTTTGCTGTAGATTGGCACTGATGCAGCAAACTTTGCCTTTTAGCAACAATACATCGTCCGAGTTTGCATGTATATTCCGTTTGTTCACATGCCTTGACCTATCGCTCATTTCACTCCTCACCTGTTAGTTCATCTTGTCTCGCTTTCTCTCTGTCTCTCTCTCTCTCTACTCATCTCCTTACGACTTCACTCTTGTCTCCTGCATTTATGCTGCTTTTTTTGCCTGACAAGCGAGCGGTGCATGTGGTTAGTACACCGTAACGATGTCAAGCCTTGCTAATTCTAGAGAAGCCTCGGCCCCTGTCCTGAACATTTGCTGTGTGTTGGGAACTACTTTAGATGGCGTCAAGGCTAGACTTTTCTGCAGTTTAATAATGCAGTTAAAAATCTTTAAAAAAACCTGATTTTACGTAGTTCGAAATCTAAGCAAAAAATTTGCATTCCCCGGCAGGTACTCGTAAGGTTCAACGTTGTTGTCAACCCAAATTACTGAAACTAACTTGGAACCAAAACCGATTTAACAAAGGTTTTCTGAAATAAGTTAGTCGAAAAAAGTGCTCTTTTTTCTATTTTTACACAGATGGCCTTTTCTAGAAGTGCAGGCACTAACGCTATTGCATTAAAACGTCTGTCCCCCATAGTCACGAGCCTGGCTATATTTTGACAAGGTTACATGCCACCCACTTGCACGGAACGGTGGCCTCAACAGTTGCGCTGTTTCGTACCAGATATTGCAAGAAGGGGGTTGTGGTTTATTGCTCGTGACAATGCACCCACAGGAACCCTGCTGTGTGCTTTCGTTATATCATGATTTATGTGATAGATGACACCGATCGTCTCGTCGCAACTTTCTTGCTTGTCCTGCTCACATTATCACTGCATTACTTCTCCCCGTATGTATTTTGGCTGCATGGCATATTTTACGTGACTGTCTACCTGGCCTGCATAGCCTGGACCACATGTGTGAGGCTCAATGTTCGGTACACCTGAAGAGAATTTTCACACGAGCATGCGTGGGTTTGCGGCAAAAAAGAATGCCATGGTAGATTTTGGGTGTCTCATGATGTGTTACAATTTTAGGTTTCGAAGGACTGAAAGACCCCTTTCTCGATTTTACAAACTTCCTGATTTAACAAAGTATAGTTTGAGCGTGGTGATGGCTTCGTTAAATTGAGTTTCAACTGTATAAGTGCGATAAATTTAGCCATAATGTGAAACATTGTTATAGTAAAAAAAAATATCCGGGTTTGTATGCGACTTTTAAGTCCTTGAAAGATATGTGATAGGCCCTTGAATATCCTTGAATTTTCTCCTTGGAACCTTGCACGCACCCTGATTTTTGTTGTTTAAAATATTTATTTGTTTGGTTCAGCACTATATTGACATTAAATGATATGTTTTGCTAAATGGCATTGCTTTTTTTATTTAATTGTAGGAACAAGCCCTGCTTACCCCATGCCTGGTGCGGAAGGACATATTGGCGCTTCACCTTGCAGACAGCCTGTTTTTCAAGGTTCATCACTGCTTGTGGGAATAGCGCACCTTCTTGCGCCATTTTATGAAGTATGAATTCACATACTTCATAGTTCAAGATGTCTGCTACTGTACAATTTAATAAAATAAATTTTGTCGGCGCTTACGGCATATTTGCGATGCATCATTCCAGGAGGTGTCTTCAACAACAATTGCTCTGTTGTTAGTGAGCAGCAACTGCTGCTCACCAAAGGAACGTTGTTTGAGGAGGCAGTGTGCACAGCATTCTTTCACAGCACAGATTCAGTGTAAAGGGTCTTACATTTTCTCATTATGGTAAAACACTATTAACAGCTGGCCCGTAGGGTGTAGATACGCAAGACGGGGTCTTCTGTCGAACTGTTGGCACACTTTGTATTGTTACGGACGGCTCGTACACTCTAGGAAAAGATCGAGTAAAAAGGGCGTCTTTTTGTCCCACAACAATAATCGTCATTTATTTTGCCTTCCTTTCCTTGCACTATCGCCGCGCCCCAGCACTTTCTGGTCACGAACGACATGCGCGCTATCAGCGTGACATAGCATTCTCGGCAGGAAAGTGGCCAGCGCCGAGTTTTCAAGAAAGGAAACGCAAGCAAGCCAGATGACGATTATTGTTGTGGGACAAAAAGACGCCCTTTTTACTCAATCTTTTCTTAGAGTGTAGAGCACAGATACAGAAGACGGGGCCTTCTGTTGTCGTGCTATTGGCACAACCGTATCTCAACGGTTCACTCAATAAGTACAAGCATAGTTTACGAAATCTTCTGTTTTCTAAGTACGACGGCACCTATATCTTGTCAAACTGATTCTACAAAACGCACTGGCCGTCAACGGAAAAGGGCGTTCTTAAGTTACAAAAGTATTCGGTCGCAATATACCATCAAATTCTGTCGTGAAGTAGGGCCATTTTTTTTACAGTGTACGCGTTAGAATCGAAAAACGCCGGTATGACCCGAACTGAAGCCGGTGCAATCGAAAGTATGTGCGTTACTTAGCCTTAAATTGTCCTGTTTCAATCCGTGAGTAGTGTACGTGGGGGAACCGATGGGTGGAAACACAGTATGATATGAACGTTTTCTGAACAGGAACAAGGGCCTCAGGCAGTCTAGTCGATATTTTCTGTGGTGGATCTATGTTCTTCGGACACGTGCATGACCAGCCCTTGCAAGCCTAAAATGTTTATGATGATAAGGCGCCTTTCACGAATATTAGTCCAACCATCGAAACGTCCGCGAACCGGTGTGAGACCTTTATTCCTGTTCAGACAACATATATAGCGCAATGATTCGGTGCTTGCGACCTCAGTTTCCCTTTTTGTTGCAAATTCAGTCATGCAGTACTACCCATATGCACGAACGAAAGAAGTGTAAATTTAGGGGGCGTTTTCTTAGGCACTGTATAGTTAGAACAGACAATGATGCCAAGGAAGGCATGGGGGTTTTATTACAATTAAGTTATGGGGAATGGTATTACAAGTAATGTAAATGTGAAGAAAGAAAAGTGGAGGAAGAGATCCCTGCGGGCGGCAAGTTATAACAATTTTCGCTATGACAATGGGATGCCGTCATGCTTATGAGCAGCAATTCATCTTAGATAAAATTTAATGGAATTTATTTGTTTAATTTAATGGTAATAGCTCTTCTCTCTCATCCTGTATTCGCCTTACCTCCTTCCCCTGCGCAGGGTAGCCAGCCGGTCTAAGAACTGGATAACCTCCCTGTCCTTCCGCTTGTTTCTATTTTCCTTCCTTCCTATTTTTCACCATTCTGCTACCACAAGATATAACCAACTGGCATGAATAAGTGAACGCATACGTACACACTCAATAACAATGACGCACACAAACATCCACACGCGCAGACAGACGGAGAAAAAAATTGGCCGCGTATCTGCGTGCTTCGCTGCAAATGTCGTGTAAAGACGATAGAAGAGGCACTGTGTGAGATATGGACGCCATCTGGCAATACGTCGGGAAACATGAGTGCTGTGTTGCGTGCTGGTAGTCCCGGCGCAGCAGCAGGCGAAGACCTTTGCAGAGAAACGTCCGCACTCAACGAGTACTCTCCACACACTCTTTTATTTACACGTCGCCTGGGTAAAACAGGAACGCCAGAGCGGCGCCCACAACCGGCAGCCTGAAGGCCGCCCACAACGCTGCTTTTTCATTTTTTAAATATTTTTTCTTCACCTTCTTGGCCTTCTCAAAAATAAAGTTTTTCAACACCAACCCATGGCATTCGTACAGTGCAATACAGAACCGAAACCGAAACACAACAATGAGCTCGTGCGAAGGGGACGGAGGAAGGCGCAGTCGCATCTTCAGCTTTGTTGAAACAGCGCTCACTAGACGACGACGAAGTAAAAGAAGGCACAGTACAGGCAGCGCCTGTCCTGTGCCTTCTTTTACTTCGTCGTCGTCTAGTGAGCGCTGTTTCAACAAAGATGAACGCATACCAACTCGCTCAAGCTTCCATTCTTATGCATTTTCAGCGCAGCTTAAGAAACTAGGGTCCTTAAAATTACGTATGTATGCATTTTCTATTAAAGGAACACGCCACCTAATACTTACCTAGTGATGTTGCACCTCAGATATGCATGATATTTACTTTTTGATCGACAACGTTCACAAGTATGAACAGCCGCACCAGTTCAAGACGGCTGGCCCTTGGGCAAGTGGTTCAACTTTGGCCGAGTGGCTGAATCGAGGGACGTGCCGACAAACAGAAAGACAGACAGAAAGACAGACCAAAATTTCTGCGGTTAAGTTCCCCAAGAAAGACTATCGTCTTTAAAAACCGCTGGCAACTTCACGCGTCTGTCGGTGATCTCGTCTAAACCAGACGCTTTGCGGACCAGAGCGTACGTGTGATGCCTCAGCGGCGCGTCTGAGCGAGCCGCCCGCTGCTATGACAACGGTAATCACATACAAAAAAAAAATCACAGCATATCCACAGGGTGAATGATGATGAGTGGGGCGAAGCTACGGAGGGAATCATCTGTAAACCGTGAAACTCTTCCGTGAAATGCGCCCAGTACATAATATAAAGAGTGTGAAACATCGTGTATATATTAAACATCAAACTTTTATTGTACTGTTGGTTTACGTGGTCCCTTCATTATCACTTGTGATCGGTGAAATGCAAGGAAGAAGTCCGCTCCCGAGCGAAAGAGCGCCAAGAGCGACCGCATTCCCCGCTCGCCCTGTGCGAATTAAAGGCAAGGCTAGAGGGAAGACAGGACGCGCGTTCCACGACGCGAGGTCGGTAGCATGCCCAACGAAAGCCAACGGAACGCGATCGTGCAAGTGCTCCGGCTTCGCATCGCCTCATGGTTCCATTTAGCGTCCCAAAACCAAATATATTGCTCAAGGTGTGCCTTGCGTTTTTCGTAGAAATAATTTCTTTATCATGTACATTAAGACGAAAAGTTGAAAGCTCGCTAGAGTGTATCGCCCGCAAAGTATGTCTTTTAGTGTGATTTAACTCTCGTACGGCAGGGTCCTCGCGCCGTTGCCGGTCCACCTCGCCCGTTGACGATCGGGCGAGGTGGCTACATACAACTACTACTACTACACTTTAAGAAAAACATCTGGCGTTCTTTCGTTCTGCTTTTACAAAACATCTGGCGTCTTTCGTTGGTTTATTTCATCAATCAACGGCGTTTTGAACAAATTTTTTATTGTTTAATCACGCACAGGAGAAATCTCACCAGGCACTACCTTGGAGGTAAACAATGGCTGCTAATGGGAATGAGAGACAGAAGAAGTCGGCTTTTAGCTAACACTTACACTTCTACTTCTACTAACGTTTCCTACTGGAACATGCCAATGGCTGCTAATGGGGAATGAGAGACAGAAGAATTCGGCTTTTAGTTAACGCGCACGCTGCGAATTTTTTATTGTTCAACAACGCACAGGAGAAATCTCCCACCGGCACCACCTTGGAGGTCAAAGCGTAAGACTTGTTACGGACTACTACGACGATGACGACTACGAGGGACGAACGGGTGCCGCCTTAAGGAGCTTCGCCCCTAAAACATCACACGGTGAGACCAGACTAGACACGCTGTTTCCGCAGCTTTCACGGGCATGCGTTCCTGCATTTATTTTATTGTTTTGAGGAGCACGCAGATATTTTTTCTTGGTAATAAACCACAAATGTGCCAGCAAAGAAAATTGAAGGACACTTTGTAAATTGTAAAATGTGTTTGGAAAGCCTGTGACCATTCGACTATGCCATGTCTTTGGTTTTTTTTTTTTTGTGCATGTATAGCGTTCGGCATAGCGTTTGGTATCGGGGGAATCCACATTCTTGCGGCGCTTCTCCAAACCGCTTGCCGTGGAATCGCTTGCCGTCGCCCCTGCACATCTCCTGTGAAAGACAGTCACGCTAGCTGGCTTCCGCTCAAACCGCAAGTACTGTTTGTCGGCGAATATACGCACTGCGAATATTATTACACTCTTAAAAAAAAGGTTGTAGTACTTACTAACTTCGCTTTACTAACTACTTGTCACATATGTTACAGCCCTGTTAGCAAGTACATTTAGTAACGGGGAGGTTAGTAACTGTTACTACCCTCGTCGTTACAGACGCAATTAGTAATGGTTACTACCCTACTCGTTCCTAACTAGTAAAACATAGGGAGGAATGGTTACTACCCACAAAAGAAGCGTAGTAACCGCGGTCATTTCGCCTCACGAATCGCCCGTTTTTATAGTGAAATTCCCGAGCATCAACACAGTGATTAATCATTGTGTAATTACGCACATGATGTCAAGAATGAGAGCAGCACGCATAGACAACGACAAGTCTACGCGACGCGTATAGTTCATGAGCGGTTGCAAGAGTATATAAACACGTACCTCTGCGGAACTCAGCTGGGGCCGGTGAGCAGCTGGAGTTTAGAATGAATAGTTTACGATGAGCGGCTGCATTTATATAGCGTACAATTTTATTAGGGGCGCGTTCTCACGTATCGTAGTAGGACTTTTAATCGAACATATTAGGGCATACCAATACCCAATAAGACGGGGTACTAAGGTTACTGATATCGTATCTCAAAGCAAAAAAAACGCCAGGCCTGCGCTGAAACCGCAGCACAGTCACAGCGAAAGCTGGAAGAGCGGCGTTTCTAGAGCCCGTTGTAAGCTCTCTTGGGACTACAATACAAGTGCTCTAGAAAGGTACCCACTACACCATAAATCACAATTTTTGTGAAGTTGGGAAGCACCTGCTAAGCCATTATTCGTCATTCTGCGGAGAAGCGAGGCACCAGCTACACGTCTGTAAGGAATTGTTTGTACTTTGTTGACGCGACGACTGATGACGATGAAGAATTATGGCTCAGCCCTTGTAATGCATGGAGGAAGGAATATACTGAGGAGAGGCCCTGACGTCACTCGTTGTGAAGCCGTGGTGAAGCCGGAAGTCGGCCATATTGACTGGGCAAATTCTCCTCTCTTGTTTACATCCGAATGTGAAGCGAAAGGCGCGACTCTCTCTCCGGCTCGAAAAGCACGTGGGCTGCACGGCGCGCGCGCCGGTGCTATCCGAAACCAACTGAACGGATTTTAACGCGCTGTTCTGCCGCGATACGGCTGACGAAATCTCTCCGTCTGGGTATTGTACTCTTGCACTGCCGCCGTTTACAATAAACTCCGATAGTTGCACGTTAAGTTTTTTTTTTTATTTGAACAGTTTCTTGTGAAAATAAAGATGTTATGTCGGACCAGCCAATTCATTGCCGCGCAACGGACCAGGCGCCGAAATTTGTACAGCTTCTTTCAGATCGCTTTTCTTTTACGCTTCTCTTTGGGCTTTATGGAACTTTCGGCCAGGCTGTGAGCTAGGCACGGCGATACAAAAACATGTCTTCTCTGCAATAAACCCGGAGGCCCGTAGTTATGCCACTAAAATCGGCGTCGGTGGAGCATGTATACGTGACAGCCCGTTGAGGTTGCGGCGGCCTCCTTGTTTTCGCTTCCCTTATGTCCGAAGCGTACTGTTTTCAACGGATATCCCAAAGGCCAGGATTTCATTAGGACGAAGCAGCGAACACCAACTGAAGGTGCGTGAGAAGATGTCTCTGGTGTGGATCACGTGCACTGGTACCTACGGAGAACTTAAAGGCGAGGATCGCGTTAGGACGAAAGCTGGGAAAGCCAGCCGAAGGAATGCGTGGGAAAAGGTCTCCCGGATGGATCACGCGCGGACACAGCCGCCAAGGACGGCGGGGAAAGCCAGCCGAATGCGAGGGAAGATGTCTCCGGGATAAGTGGCTAGTTATTTGAGAACAGGAGAGAGAAGGCGCTTGTTTCTGTCTCCCTTATCGGGAACATAGCTAAGCGCCTTGCTTGGTGGTGAAGTGGTGGTTCACGCGCGGACACAGCCGCCAAGGATGGCAGAGAAAGCCAGCCGACGGAAGGCGAGGGAAAAAGGTCTCCGGGATAATTGCCTGTTTATTAGAGAAAAGAGAAGGCGCTTGTTTCTGTTTCCCTTATCGGGGACCCGGCTAAGCGCCTTGCGTGGTGGGGAAGGGGTGGTTCACGCGCGGACACAGCCTTCAAGGATGCCCGCCCGGTTCAAACAGCGCCCGTAAACAAACACAGCATTCCTCCTTTCTTAACGAAAGCAGGATATGATTGTGTACACCTGAGGATTTCGAATAGTACGAGCGGCACGTCTTACTGCGTTGGCACTATCCCTCGAAGCTCCACTGCGAGCACGTCGCTGTGTGCGCGGTCACAGCCGCAATGCCCAGCTGTTGTGTGCCAGGATGCAAGTCGCGCGGCTCACAAGGAGTACCAGCCACCTCCTACCATTTGTAAGTAAATTTACTTATTCGGTGGACGCGTTAGAGTAGAGGCCAAGCGAATTCGCATAGTGGCAATCGTTCTGTAGATTTATAATATAACATGTTATGCTGCGTGTATACATTACTGTGCAATACATATGTTGTGTAACCATCCATTATCAGGTTTCCCAAAGATGCCGTTCGTCGGACAAAGTGGATAGAAGCAATTTGGCCCCCGCATATTCGCCGGGAACCTGCAAAGGAAGCTCATGTTTGTTCGAAGCATTTCTTAGAGGAGCATTTTGATCGCACGCCCGCGTTCAAAGTCCGCCTACGAGAGCATGCAGTTCCTACTCTCTTGGTGAGAATGAATGAACTTTGGAACCGATTTCCGTTCTCTTATACATAGTTCACGATTTATATTTTTCTCTCTCTGGTAAACGATCTTGATACCTGTATGTCGCTAGCATTATAGTGGTAAATGATGGTAAAAAGGATTGACATACAATAAATGTTTTAATGCAAAATAAATAAATAAGCAATTAAATAAATAAACAAATTATCATGCACCAGTTCATATCTATTCAGGCTTCCTTCTTTTGACATCACTGAGGAAATTATATTTTTCTCTTAAAATTTAACAGCACATACTCATACCTGTTAGTACTCTGTGCACGAATTGGTGGGGTGCAAAAAAAAACTTAAGGTAGCAATTTCATAACCAGCATCTAGAAATTTAGATATAAACGTGGTAATCAAAAGCAAGAGTTTTGTAAGTGCCTCTTGCATCACGTATACATGGTTAATTTATATTGATATGAAGTAATGCAACCCCTGTGCCATTGTTATTTCTTTTCTTGTTTTATTTTTTACATCCGATCTACAATTGTAATACTAATTTTTTAATCCCCCAGCTACCTCATCCAGTACAACAAGGTGATAGAGCACCTGATGCAGCAAGCACCGATTCATCCTTTGATTCCCCTCAGCTCATGCAAGGTTGCGCTGAAGGCTTGCTGCTGCTTGCAAAGGTAAACACTTCACTTGATCATTATAATATGCTTACAGGCCAAGTTATGCTTGAAGCAGCCACTCAACAAAAAAATATTGTGGTTGTACTTGGTGCATTAGAATTCAATGTGTATTTGTACAATGCAATGCAAGTAAAGCAATATGCAGAAACTGTGGGAATGACCGTTATATTGCACTCATTCCTCCAGTTTCAATGCCTCGCTTCATCTGTAATGCTTTGTACAGCTTTTCATGAAGGCATTTTTAACTAGCAGTGATATATCACTATCAGGTTGCTGCAACTTCTCATGAAGGCCTCCAAGCTTGCCTCTCCACACCTGCATCGCCTGACTTAGCTGCAGGCTTCCACGGGCAGTCCACACTCCAACAGGTGCACATCACTTTTCCCCTCTCGTTTTTTTTATTATTAAGCTCATTAGCTCACTACTTTGAACACTTTGCTGAAGAGCAAACCACTGAATAGCATAGGTATTCTTGCTTTTAGGAAGCCATGGATATACAGCATGAAAGTGCAGATCCAATCAGTTTACCTGACCCAGATCCCTCCAACCTAAGTGCCAGTCATTTCATCGAGCCAGCACTTGTACAGGTGAAAATTCACCTCTGCTCTACTCATCAGGCATGCTTGTCCTCTGTTATAAGTAAACTGATGTTACAGTTGATGTAGAAGTAAAAATTTCTAACACGTGCTCTTTCTAAAAGACTCCCATGGATATTGGTGAGGAGAGTGAAGCACAGGCCAGCATCGCCACACCAGGTCCATCCGGCCAAGTTGCTGGTATTCAATGGGAGCCGGCCCATGAGCAGGTAAACACACACTTCCACGTGACATCAATGTTGAATGATATACCAAGTGATACCTTCTCTAGCTGAGGCTTTACTAACATAATATGCACTTTCCCTTTAGTTATGTGGTTGCAGTGTCCTGATAAGAAGCAATTCATGTACTAGCCCACCTCAATTTTTCGAGAAGCAGTATAGTTCAATTATTTTAATAGTTCAATTATAGTTCAAAATGCTATTAAGTGTGCAGCAGTACCTCTTAAAACTGGCTATGCAAGCCCCTGTGAATATCAGCATTGTCAGAATTACAAATAACCGTTTTTTTATTAAGATGGTATCATCTACTTCCACAGGAATTACAAAGGCCAGAAGACATGCTGGCACCATTTGAAACACCAAGAAAAAGAAAGCAGGCAAAGGTAAAGAAGATGAACAAATGCAAGCTATCAGACCAAAGCAATGCACGTGTATACATCAAGAGTAGCACAACCAGTCCTAATATTTAGTTCAGTAAACTAATAAAATAACAAGACAAGAAAGGGTGTTAAAGTCATAATTTGATCAAAGCAACGCATGCAAACTGTACATGCCATGTTTATCTGCATGACATACAAATCAATTGATGACTGCAATATTAAATGACGAATGACCTGTGCTCCAAGTTATAGAAAATGGTTGGCTAATATCGATGAGGTCTTTTTAGAGGCGACCAAGATATGATAGTACAAGGTTGTCCTACATTTGAATGTTTTAAATACCATAAGTGCAAGTGTCAACAGAAGTAGCAGGAATAAGGAAAAATTATGGCTCAATGTCCAAATTCCCTGGCTCAGTCATATTGTTATTAGAAGTGTTTCAGCCCTTCACAACTGACGCACGTTACCAGCTGACAAGTTAGTGTTTTGTTCTATCTGGTTTTGCATTGTAGGTCGACACCCCTGAAAAGGCTTTTTTGCGAGCTCGCACAGCAAGACTTGCCTCAGAGCAGCAAAGATCAAGGAAAGCAATCAAAAGACTTCAGAAGTCCAAGAGGCGCCTTAAAAAACAAAATGCCGAATTGAAATCAGTTTTGAAAACACTAACCAAAGAAAACATTTTGCTCAGAGAGCAGGCTTCAGTGCTTGACACTCTGGGTGCAGCAAATCAGCATCTTTTGAAACGACAGATCGCAAAACAGACAGGACAACACCCCCGAAAGTATTCACCTGAGCTAAGGGCTTTTGCTCTTACCTTGAACTTCTACTCTCCTCGGGCATATCAATACGTAAGGGAAGTCTTTGACACATGCCTGCCACACCCTCGAACATTAAGAAAATGGTATGAGAGTGTTGAAGGAAAAGCGGGATTCTCTAAAGAGGCTGTGACTGCATTAAAATTGAAATGCTTAGAAACTAGCAGTCGAGGACATCAAGCTGTGTGCAGCCTCATAGTTGACGAGATGTCAATTAGACAGCAGGTACAGTGGCAAAGTGGTCACTTTGAAGGCTATGTAGACATGGGCGCAGGAACCGAAGGTGACTGCTTGCCACAGGCAAAAGCCGCCTTCGTGATAATGGCTGTCTCCATTAATGGCCATTGGAAAGTTCCTCTTGGCTACTTCCTAGTTGATGGGCTTGTAGGTGAGCAGCGAGCGAACTTAGTTAGGCAGAGCTTGCTGACAGCTCATGAAGCAGGGGCCATGATTGTTTCTCTGACATGCGATGGTGCGCCAGCTAACATTGCAATGCTTCAAGAATTAGGTTGCAATTTTGCAGATATTCAGAACCTTCAAACAACCTTCAAGCACCCAGCTACTAACGAACCAGTTGCAGCTTTTCTTGATCCCTGCCACATGCTAAAGCTGGTAGAAATGCCTTTGCACACCACAAATATTTTATTAACCAGGATGGAAAAGTTGTATCGTGGGCGCACATAGAAGCACTTCATGACTTGCAAGATAAGGAGGGAGTGCATCTGGCAAATAAGTTGCGAAGGGCTCACATCGAGTGGCAAAGGCAACCAATGAAGGTCCGCCTGGCAGCCCAGGTGATGAGCCTATCCGTGGCAACAGCAATTGCTGAATGTAGGGCAATGTGCTTGAGAGGATTCGCAAATTCGGAGGCAACTGAGGAATTTTTAGTGATTATTAATAACCTCTTTGACATACTCAATTCCCGCAGCATGCATCAGGGAGGGTGGAAAAAACCAGTCAATGAACAGAATGTAAATAACATCAAAGAATTGTTTGACAGCACAATACGATACCTTTCCCTCTTGAAAGAGCCTGCAAACAGAAGAAATTTAATAGAAACGGGGCGGAAAACTGGCTTTTTGGGCTTCATAATATGCATGAACAGTCTGTTAGCCATGTATGATTTTCTCATTTGTAAAAAGAAGATACTAAAGTACATTTCTGGGCATAAAATTTGCCAGGATCATTTGGAATTATTTTTTGGCTTAATTAGAGCACATGGAGGGCACAACGACAACCCGACATCCCAACAATTTCAAGCAGCATTTAAAAAAGTGATCGTCCAAAATGAACTGTCTGATGTTGTTTCTGGCAATTGTCAAGTGCTGGACCGCATAACTATACTGTCATGCAGCTCAACCAAGAGGCATTCAGCAACAGAACTGCTGAATTCCACCATTCAGAGGAGGCAGCTCTTGTCTGAAGAGACCGTTGAGCATAGTTATGTAGTCAGCGAACATGATTACTGTGCATCACTCGAACACATAAGTGATTTTGGAAGTCGGGCTGTTGCCTACATTGCTGGCTATGTGGCAAACAAGCTGGGCTCAAAGCTGATGTGTGCCCATTGTAGTGAAGCATTGTTTAGCACTTCAGGTGCAGCAGACACTGCATTCATTCAAAGGAAAAGCAGGGGGGCGCTTCACTACCCATCTAAAAGTGTCCTTGAAATTTGCAAGAAATCAGAATCTCTTCTTCGATGGGCTGTGCACATGAAGATGTTAGCATCAAGATCACTCTTGCAGGACCTTGTACTCCAAGTGCTTGAATCACTGCAGCATAAACAACTCTTTGCAGAACTGCACACACACATGTTTGATAATTCACCACTGGAGAATCACTATGTCCATCTTTTAAGAAGTGTCGCAGAGTCTTACTTGAATGTGCGCCTATATCATGTCGGTAAGCAGACAACGCAAAGTTTTCACAGCAGTCAGGTGCGCCAAATGTTCACAAAACTGACCCAGTTTAAAGGGCAATAGCATTCCATTCGAACATTTAATTGGCTAAGTAACAATATCGTTTTTTCTATCTTCCCTATGTCTCTGCTATCTGCTTTTGTAGTCCAAATCAATGTTTCTTATGTGTGATGATGCTCTTATGTGTGATGCCCTAACGTCTAAATGCAGCTGAGTATACTGAGATGTTCTGTGCTTGCCTCTCGTTTCAATGCACAATTAATCAACGGATATGTTTATAAGTGGATGAAATGACTATGGCATCCCACACCTGAATGGGTGTAATGCACCATAACTGTGTTTTGGGTACACTTTATGTTCATTACACTGAAATGATCATGTGCCCTTCTCTCAGAATTAAGCCCACAGAAGTCTAACACTTGTGTGTACTCCCTATTGTATTGGTATTCATATTGCACACCACTTCTTACTACAGGTTGGCGAACTCACTCACGAGTCCACTCACTCAGAGTCGAGCCGTGAGTCTGAGTAAGTCTGCGTGAGTAATATTTTGGCGAGTCCGAGTGAGTCCGGTTGAAGAAAATTTTCATGAGTGTGAGTCCGAGTAAGTTAGGCTCAGGAAAAAAGTTTGGCGAGTCTGAGCGAGCCCAAAGCACAAGATATATTTCTTTAGTGAGTTCCACTGTTTTTGCCGAGCTATCTACTAGTGTTCAGCATTACTATCAGCATTACCTGAATTCACGTTTATACTCACGTCTACTCAAACCTATTCCAAAGCAGTGACGTTCATGCCCCATTTAAATGTTTATTGATCAGAGGCGCGAATTGCGGATGGAGATGCCTTCACCTACCCACCTCGCCAACTCTTCTAGGGAAGTTCTTGATAAACACATCTTATGTTTTTATCCTTTCAAGAAAAATGACTGTACTGGTTTGCGAGCACTCACTATTCGAAGGTACTGTATCAAAAGGTGCCCGGAAGAGCACCGATAACGTGAGGTATTGGCGTTAAAGAGCAGTGACAGCATGGTTGAAAAAGCTAATTCTAGGCTAACTCATGAATAAACTCACTCGGAGCTTAGTCAGACTCGGATCAGGCTGTGAGGGGTGAATTTGAGTTCGAGTGAGTCCGGTTGAAGAAAATTTTCGTGAGTGTGAGTCCGAATGAGCCCTAAGCGCAAAAAATATTTAATAAGTGAGTTTGAGTGGGCTCCACAAGTTTTGCTGACCTATGCTTCTTACATCCGTATTCAGTCTCTAATTTGCATTTGAATGGTACACCTACATCCTCCCCGAAGAAGGCTTGAAATACGTGCTGCCCATGCTCAACAAAAGTGATTCTTTTTTTGTTTTTAAAGACTAACAACGTGACAGATTTTTCGGATTGCTATAGTCACAAATATTTGTGGTGAAATATTTTTGCACGTCACTGAATTGTAGATGTACTGCTCGATGTGTACTTCACAATTTTCCTCCGTACTTGTACTTGTCATAAGTGTCATTAAAATGTGTTTTGCTCCTTCTGTCTTGAGTTCTAAAATAATTTGGTCACCATCGTTCGAACGGCTTTGTCCGACGCGCATTCAACGAGGTGCACCTGGTGACCTTGTGCAGGTGTGAGTAGACATTTTAACGAGTTTTGCTCTAATACAGACAATACTGCGAAAAGCGAGCATCTTAAGCGAAGCAGAACAGGTAATTTAATACACACAAGCATGCTGTAACTGTAAAGGAACATGAAAAACAAGATTCAATTACAGTCTTGAATAAGGACCTGCGGGCCGCAAATGCATCGTCCACTGTCATAATTACCAACACCGCATAACTGTCACTGACCTGCAAGGCATTCATTGAACAGATTCTGGAGCACAGTTGCTATCTTCTATGATGGCTCTTCAGCATGATTTTGCTGGACACTGCAAATCCAAAGTAAGTACGTATACGCGCGCTCGTTCCACGCTTTCTAGTTCAGAATTCTGGTTACAGCCATCACCGGGAGAACACCGCGTAGCTAACAATGCGGCACAAAGAATGGATGCTGTCGTACAACTGCAGCACGCCACGGTTAGGTGCGAGGCCCACGAAAACGCGCACACCGCCGCTGAACCGCCGGACCGATGCCGCACCGCACCACATCAATAACAAAACGCCGCCATTGTGCCCAGTGAATATGGCCGCCATGACGTCATTTCCTCCACACTTTTCCCGCAGCGCGCCGGCTGGGCATGCCCTCTCCTCTCTTTCTTTCCTCCGTGGGTTGGAAGCTGTAAACGGCCCACCAGTTATGTAATTTCCATTGGGTGACGCCCGCTCGCTATTTCCCTCTCCCGTCATGCTGTATAACATACGTTGACGTGGAAGAGGGACGGGGGGGGGGGGGCAAAGAACTTTACTGAGACCCCGAGGAAATGGACCATGCGCTTATGGGCATCCTTGGCAACCAATAAAAGTGCACTTGCGAGGAACCCACTACGCTCTAAATCATTGTAATTTTACTGAGACCCCGAGGAAATGGATCATGCGCTTATGGGCTTCCCTGGCAACCAATACAAGCGCGCTTGCGAGGAACCCACTACGCTATAAATTATTGTAATTTTTGAGAAGTAGGGCAGCAGGCACTGTGCCATTTTTCGTCATTCTACGGAGAGCCGTGGTACCTGCTAAACGCATGTAAGGCATTATGCGCACTTTGTTGATGCTGTGCCTGATGACGATGAAGAATTATGGCAGAGCCCTTTGTAATGTGTTTGAAGCATTGAACAACCTACTCGTTGTGCAATTCGCATTGTGTGACGCCTGGTTACAGAATTCGCGTTGTGCGACGCTTGGTGCTCATTTTACTCTTCTACCACGCTACATAGCATATGCTAATGTGGTTCCTTCCCGACATGAAGCCTGGACAGGACCTTTTTGCAAGGCAGTTTCAAGCACCGGCATGGCTCAGAGGTTGAATACTGGGCTCCCACGCAGAGGGCCCAGGTTCGAACCTCGTTCCATCCTGGAATTTTTTTCTTATTTAATTTTTTTCTTATTTCGAGCGATACTGGTTACGGACACCGGCGGCGGCGGCGCCGGACAACTACGGCGCCAAAAACGGCCGGTGAAATGATCTCATAACAGCTTTCGCTGTAAAAGGCGCACTGCGGGGACAAGGACATAAGAAGGGAGGAACGGACGACACAAAGCGCACACTCGCAACTGAAGGTTCATTGAAAGAGCACACATAAATACGTTACAAAAATGGCACGTGATGCAATTTCCCTCGCCGAAACAAAGCAAAACAAGATGGATATCCCCTTAACAGATCATGAAGGCGCATGCGTCTATACAAAAAGGAAGTTCGAAGAAGACCGGAAAAAAAGAAAGAAGAAAGAAAAGAGAAAATTCAAACTACGTGGGGGGGGGGGTAGGGGGAGAGGAGGCAGACAAGTTTAATGCAGTGTGTTGATCAAATATGAATACTCTATCTCTCTTATGGCGATAGAAGGGTGGCTAACGCATCTATAGACGTCAGACTCTGGAGTTTCCAAGACGCGTGGCGCCACCTGTCGGAGAAATATTTGGTAGTACGAAGACCGACTCTCTCGCACAGTTTGCTGTGGGAGCAGGTGCAACTAGCGAGTACGAAACAACGATTGAGCTTAATATCGCGTGTGTTTGCACATTTAACACTCAGAACGAGAGCTGTGAATTGCTCTCCGCTAGTCGAACGCGTCAGCGAACCGTCATGAAGTGCCTGTTGGACCACTCGCCAAACGACGGCGAACACAAGGGCAGACGAGACCGCCCCGCACGCTACGAAGAAACGCCGCGATCGACGCTACTGTGGCGTTGTGAATTGCCACGGACGTAAAGGACTGCATAACAAAGTTCAGTCTTACCGATTTACACAGCTTTCGTACGAAGCAGAAATGCGAGAGTGCTGGATACGGGCCGTTGCGAGCGTGTTGGGTAAGCGAATTACTCGCGGTCTCTACAGCCGGTCGCATGAGAAAGTGTGATAATGTGGCTCAGCTGTTACTGTTTTGAGTAGCCCTGATGGAGAACAGTGGTAACCTTGACTATGAAGCTCGGCAGAGGCTCTGACCGCGGTGCGTGCCGTGTAAACACAGAGTGAGCAGCTAGAGGCAGACTGAAGACGCGTGATACGCACACCGCGATAACGTACTATCGGAGTTGGTCGTCACCACACAGCACACGGACGTGCGTTTTGAAGGCTCAGAGTTCTGGTCCTAACTAGCTAGCACGTGCGCCATACAAGTAAATCGCAAAACGTTGGTCGTGACCACCTTCAGGTTTGTTTTGTCCGTGGCCTCCGCGGCTGCCGTGGCTATCTCAGAGGCCACTTTTTTTTTGCCTTCGGTTGTACCCCGCGAAAGTGGACACGCACTTATCCCCATTTGCAGTATATACAAACGGAAGACGACCATCAAGAGACCATTTGAGGATGCGTAATAAAACACTCCAATGCACAGGAAACTAGGAATGAAATAAGGGAGAACGCAAATGAAAAGGCGAAAATTGCCGGGGCTATTCGTCCCTGATGAAGCGAGTTTTGTACGACTGATCGTAAGATGCATAGCTAAGTAAATTGATCCTGTATGTACTTCATCGCTTTAGCATTACGTATATACCCGATTTTATCGCATTTAAGCGCTAGAGAATGGATGTCGGAGGGCTTGCCTCGAACTCGATGTCGTGCGATTCTCGCTTGTACTTGCGAGTTGCAGCGCGCCAAAATAGCTAAAACTTCTTTTGCATTGTACTCCCAGTTCGCTTTGATCAGCTTCCATTGTTTCTGAAGCGTGGATTGGCGGAAGAAGCTTTCCAGGCCCTTGATTTTCAAGAAACCGCACCTCTACACCAACGAACGAAGGGGGGGAGGGTTCTATGTGGCCTATGCAGATTCGCTTGCGGACGGCTCTCTTTGCATTACCCAGTTAGCGCCAGGGCTGCGATGAGGGCGCTGGTGGCGGCGTTTTTCGCAGCGCCGCCTGGGCAGAGTCTGACGTCTATCCCGGCATCTCTTTATGTGAAAAGCTTCAATTAGTTCGGGCGTTGTTTTATCTCGATGCCTAGACAGGACCATCGCGTCAACGAAAAAAGGTGAGCAGCTGCACGTGGTGCAGTGCTGGGAGAAGTGGGCACCCTCCGTTGACGCCACGGCTCTGTTGTGCTTCTGGAGGCGAATATTTAAGCAACGGCCGGTTTGGCTAACGTATACGCGGCCACATGACAGTGTTATCAGGTACACGACACATGTTGCGCATTGAACAAAAGGCGAGGTGTGTTTAACCTGGCACTTCTTATTTTCTAGGCACTTCGCTTTTGCTGCTATCCTTCTGTCTATTTTACCGCAAACTTTATTGACTTTTTTTGAAGCCGAAAAACTACTTGTACTATCCCGCTCAGTATGAGCTACATCACGCGAGCGCGTGGCCGAGCGCTCTGCAAGGTTGCACAGTGGCGCCGATCATCGCATATTTTCGAGTTATCGGGAGAGAGTTTGGCTGCTCGGGCGAGCGCGCATCGCCCCCACTTGCTTGCTTTCATCCTCGAACTTATCATTTTCGAAGCTGATATCACTGCAGGGCTAAACGAGGGCGAGGGTGAAAAACCTACGCATACAGGCCGCTACCTGCACTTCAATTCAAATCACCCTGGAAGCCACAAAACATCAGTAGTCAACACTTTGGTGAGAAGAACGGAAACGCATTGCACGTTAGAATCAGACAGAAGGAAAGAAACACCGTGTTCAACGAACTCCAAAAAAAAAAATGGCTACCCGCCCCATTTTATTCAGAAAGCAATCCGGCAACAAAAATGAAAAGTACTTCCAACGGATCCCCCAGCGTAGCCGCCTTCCCAGAAGCGAATCTCTCTCCCCTACGTGAAAGGCACCAGTGAAGCCATAAGCAGACTCCTAAAGAAGGAAGGCATAACGGTCGCGCACAAGCCAGCCAACACAATAAATCTTCTTCTACGAAACCCAGGGACCTTCCACCAAAAGAGCGCAAGGCGTTGTGTACAAAATCAAGTGTTCCGACTGCCAGGCCGCATATATTGGCGGAACAAAAAACTTGAACGAAAGAATTAAACAGCACAAAAACGACGTCAGGACGTTTTCAAGACAACGGAACCCCCTTGCAGAACACTCGGAAGACGCCGACCATAGGATTGACTGAAAAACCGAAATCCTAACAACAGAAACTAACTAACAAAAACGGCTGTTATTGGAGTCTTGGTTCATTCAAAACACCGAAGGCAACTTAAACCGATGCAAATGAAACCTGCCCTCACTATACATTCACGGACTAGCTACAGCAAGAAAAACCAATTCAAACAAAGTCGCAAGTGAGCAAAACCGTCCCCGGCCCCCCCAGCCCATCAATCCCACGCAACCGCACCAACCGCGGCAACCGCAACCCCCTCAAGACTCTCACCACCAAAGAAGACGCGCCTTCCCTCCTTCTCCCCAGCTGGTTCGAAAGAGAAGAGTTGCACCTCGACCCTTCCGCTGTCACTCCCCCTGAAGAAGGAATCGAGTCGATTCCGAAGCATCGGGAAATAAGCCCATTTTTGGTTGGAGCCCATTGAAAGTCTTAAGCTTTCCATTTGCTTGTTCTCGTGCCTCTCAACCTGATTTCACGCATTTTAATAGCTTCTGGGTCACTTTGCGTGTGACTGTCTGCGGGAAACCAGCTTCTTTTAGCCTTTGTAGTTGGTGGCCGAAACTGCATGTTATCTTGTCGGGACACGTTTTGGTTAGCGCTGCTCGCAAGCAAGACGCCGCAATCCCCATTTTCACAATTTTCGAATGTCCTGAATTAAAGTTCAGTACCGCCTTCTTTGAACAGGGAAAGTATGGCCAGCATACATGGTTACCCCCAGCCATCAGCCTTAAATCTAAAAACTGTAAGTCTTTATCTTTCGGCAGTTCTACAGTGAAATTTAACCCGTGAACGTATTCTTTAAACAGTTTCAAAACACCAGAAACCTTTTGTTCCAAACAACCAGGATTGACGAACACGAGAAAATCATCTATGTATCTAACTATGTTGCTGCGCTCCCGAATTTTCACTATTTTTTTGTCGATTCCCCCAGATAAATGCTACTGAGGACAGGGGCAACTTTACATCCGATGCAGACATCTGTTTTTGGTCGGTAGAATTTGCCTTTCCATTCCACAAAGGTGGATTGTAAGTAAACGGACAATATTTCCAAAAAGGTGCTCACAGACAAACCACAGGAGTTACGGAACTTGATCTCGTCTTAATAAAAACTTGGCAGTGGGCTAGTTGGTTAAACATTATTGAAGATTTTTGCGCAAACATTACAAAAAAAAGGGGACTGGGAACAGAGTAAGAGCACACAAACGGCACATATGAGCGCAAACTAACAAGTGTTTATTAGAACTATGGAATGGAATATTTCCATATCGGTAAGCGCAATGGAAGGCGCGCTTATACACTCGCCCTCTGCTGCCGTTCTAATAATGAAGGCTTCGACGACCTCCCTTTTGGTGCGCTTGCTCGACGTGTGCAAAATGTCCGTTTCTTCAAACACCGGATGACACGTGCACCTGCTGCAGTGTGTCGCCAGATGCCCCGGAGCTTGCAGGAGGCCACAATTGTGTCTATGTTCCTTCAGCATCTCATTGATACACCTTCCCGTCTGCCCCACGTAATGAGCTCCGCAGGACAGTGGAATTTTGTACACCACGTTTTTCGCGCACTCGACGAACCTGTTTGCATGTTTGGTCAAACCCACTGCTTCCTTGTCCCTGTCGGGGTCGCCGTTCACTTTTGCGCAGAGTCCGATTAGCTTTCTCGGCGCAGTGAAGACCGTCCTCACGCCGTACCTTGCTTCGTCGAGTTCGCGAAAAACGTGGTGTACAAAATTCCACTGTCCTGCGGAGCTCATTACGTGGGGCAGACGGGAAGGTGTATCAATGAGATGCTGAAGGAACATAGACACAATTGTGGCCTCCTGCAAGCTCCGGGGCATCTGGCGACACACTGCAGCAGGTGCACGTGTCATCCGGTGTTTGAAGAAACGGACATTTTGCACACGTCGAGCAAGCGCACCAAAAGGGAGGTCGTCGAAGCCTTCATTATTAGAACGGCAGCAGAGGGCGAGTGTATAAGCGCGCCTTCCATTGCGCTTACCGATATGGAAATCAAGATGATAAAGGAGAGCAGGGGGCGTCGTAGCTAGGGCAGCGCTGCGCATGCGTGGGTTACCGTATATATTCCATTCCATAGTTCTAATAAACACTTGTTAGTTTGCGCTCATATGTGCCGTTTGTGTGCTCTTACTCTGTTCCCAGTCCCCCTTTTTTTGTAATGTTTGCGCAAAAATCTTCAATAATTGATCTCGTCATTTTCATTAGTTATGCATAACCGAACACTTTTTAACAGGTCGTCGAAAGGCATTGAGTAGTAAAAATCTTCTACGTCTATGCTGAAGAACTGCATGCGCCTGGGTTGGACAGTTTTAAAAAACTAGCAAGTTCATCTGCGTTCGGGATGTTGAAGGGGTCACACACCGACAAGTCCTCTAGATGTGTTTGTAGAAATACCGAAACTTCACGCGGCCAGGTGCTTCTTTCTGTCACAATTGCACGGAAAGGAATCCCGGGCTTGTGAGTCTTTGCCAAGAAAAAGATCTGCAGGTTGAGGTTCTTCGACTTTCTCGCTGCTGTAGCGAGTTTTTCCAGATTGTGCTCTTGCAACAGGGCCAATGCTCGCTTTTTAACTTTCTGAGGCTTGACGTCCACAGGAACAAAGTTTTTCACAACGGCTTGCATTGCTTTTCGTGAGAAGGCGGCCTCAGGGGCCACGACGAAGCCTTCTTTGTCGGAAGTCATCAAATGCAAATCATTGTTTACGGCATAGCTGACTAGGCCTTTGACATTTAGGGTTCGTCTTCGGGTGCCCTTGGGACTACGCCCACAGCTTCTGTGATGAACCTTGGGCGGTCCTCCTCCGACACGCGCCATGAGACAGACCTGGAGATGGCTAGTTTCTCCGGTGGACTGAGCACGGGCTCACAGCAGAACTTCGGTCCTAGTTGTAGAATTTTCTCGTGTTGGGGAGGAACATTTTCGTTTCCGAGGAAGACCACGTTCACCTCCGTAGCCTTGGCTCACCTTTTTTCGATGACGCCATAGTTCTGTCTAGGCATCGAGATAAAACAACGTGCGAACAAATTGAAGCTTTTCACATGAAGAGATGTGGGCATAGATGCGTTAGCCACCCTTCTATCGCCATAACAGAGATACAGTATTCATATTTCATCAACACACTGCATTAAACTTGTCTGCCTCCTCTCCCCCTCTCCCCCTGCGCAGTTTGAATTTTCTTTTTTCTTCTTTCTTTTTTTCCGGTCTTCTTCGAACTTCCTTTTTGTATAGACGCATGTGCCTTCATGATCTGTTAAGGGACCCTCTAACACTTTTGCAGACCTTATTGTTTTAGATTTTTTACTTTCGAGTTGCGTAGACTGAAGGCTGAAGAGAATAATGCAGCAAGAACGGCAGCGATAGGGGCACGCAGTAAGAAGTTATTCAGCCTAGAACACTCAAAATACAATAAAATGGAGGCCTACCCTCAACTCGATTTTCGCGGGTTACCTGACCACGTTTCACTCTCCATGTGACGTTGGACGGCGCCCCAATGAAATGAACTGAAAGATCCTACGTACGGGAAGCTTGCATACGATGTTGGCCGTTATTTCAAAACTATTGAGGACGCCGTTGCGATAGTAACAAACAATGTGGTGAATGAAGAGTGAACTGCACGTGCGAAACGAGGCAGATCGCGAACGCCTCTATCATGTTTTGCAGTTTTAGTCATCTTTCTTGTTGCGACGGCGTCTATATCAACGCTCTTACAATTTTTTCCCTTCAGTTTCTTCAAACAACGGCGCCTGGAGCGTCCCGAGCTCGTTTCCTCCAGCGCCGTGGTGTTCCGCGGATTCTTTGCCGGACGCTGCAGTTTTAAAGCTGAAAAAGTCTAAGATCGTTCGTTTAGTTGGTGTTCAGTGAAAACAGCATGATAAAGAAAAACTAAACCAAATAATACCCCTTTTGTGATGCTACGCCGTTATTACTTCTAACTTTACATTTATCCAATCACAGGCCAGCGCTCATCTTCGTCATTTCCGCGCGCAATAGTTCTGGCGAGTGCCACTACGCGTTGATGCGGTCGGCAGCGATGTAGGCGCTTCAAAAAAAGTGTTGGAGGGCCCCTTTAAGGCGATATCCATCTTGTTTTGTTTTGTTTCGGCGAGGGAAATTGCACCACGTGCCATTTTTGTAGCGTATTTATGTGTGCTCTTTCAATAGACCTTATGCAAAATTGCTGCCATCTGTCGGAAGTTTGACGAAGCTACCGACTCGGCGCCATGTTGGAGGCTTGTGTTCGAATCGCAGTGCTGTCGCTGCTATCACTTCTTGCTTGTATCTGCTTTGAAAGTAGGCGATCGGGGCATGGAAACGTCAGACGGGAGTGTAAGGGCCTGCACACGTTACTGGCGTTTTCTAGCTATTACGTTGACAGTAATTACGTACGTATAAAGAACTGTCTCACAACGAGACGAAGGTACGAGTTTGTCACCGAGCCACACGTAGGCCTGTCGTCGTTGAGAATTAAGCTTGGCGCTAGGTTATGAAATTTGTCTGCCTGCGTTCAGTGTAGCGAATAAAGCGTTGCCATCTGAATAGCATGCGTATAGTGTAGGACGGTTCGGAAGATGCTTCAGCACGCGACTAGGCACAGCGATCACAGTAAGAAAGTGCTGTTGACCCATTTCAAAGCGTATTTCATAAGAGGCAGCCTATGTCGACCTGATGTATTGTGCATCTAATTTTATATAAAACGTTGTCCTATTTTTTATTGTTGAAATAAAAGATATTTCGCTGCTGTAGTCACCGGCTTATGTATAGAATTACTGCACGATTAAAATGTAAAAATTTCCGCATCTCACTTACGTGAAAAGTGAACATGAAAAGTGTTGCTTCGAGAAGTAGGTGCCGATTAGCTTGTATTTTAATGAATATCCTTCCGACTTGTGCTCGTAAATAACACGATACGCCAAGAGCATTCGTCTTCACATCGTCGGCTTTGGGGCCCGCTGGCGCCTTTCAATTTCTACTCATTGCAGGAAGACAGTTTTGCATCGCCGACTGAACGCTTGCAAAACCACCTCAGCGCGTAAGCAGCGGTAGCGCACTCACGGTCGAATGTAGCATATTTGTAGAAACAACATTTTTTTTCATTTTGATATGACAAGTCCCACACACTTGAAGCATCTATTGACATTTCATAGCACGCAGGGGTGGATACAGGATTTTTCTGAAGGGAGATCAGCTTTTGAGAGAACTTGATATGTGCTCTTCTGGAGGTATAAATTAGAAAAAAAAAGTCATCAGGACAAACGGGCCGCGCCTCTGAATTTGGCAGTGATAGCACATGAAATGCATGAAAAGTACGCATAGTGAAGCACGCGCGCAAAGCATCCCCCCTAACGCTACCTTGTTAAACTCCACAGTTGAAAACAAACAAGACACTCTAGTACAATCGGTCAGTTCGCTGAGAATCGATGACGCGCACGAGCTTGCTCTCTAACATGTAATTGTTATCGCAACGTAATAAACAAAGTAATGTTGTCAACAGCAGCGCAGGCATGTAACCGCGATGCAACTTTAAAGCACGTACGTACACGAAGCCGTTGTGTCTGTGCCTTCAAGCACACGGCGCGATAACTGTCTCGTTCCAGCATGACTCGAAAGAGTGTTCTCTGATGAGTGCCAATGCTGTCACATGGCGCATCTATTAATAACGGCGAACGTAAACACGGCGTTAGTCGTAAGCAGCTGCAGCCAGAGCCACGGAACGATCTGCTGCTTCTCGTCGGCCGCGAGGAAATCTAATAGCATGGAGGTCAGTTTCCTGCAAACCTTTTTTCAGCATATCAGTTTCTTCAATCTGAGCTACACGGCACACCAAAATATGTCGGCATTGCCGTTCCTTCCTATCAGCCGCCACATATTGCTACGTACGCTGCATGTGTAGCATGCGGAGCGCGCTTAGCCTTCAACATGGCGGAAATGCGCACGGCGACCGCTAGATGGCAGCCGATTTTGCATAAGGTCTAGAAACCTTAAGTTGCGAGTGTGCGCTTTGTGTCGTCGCTTCCTGCCTTTTTATGTCCTTGTTCCCGCAGTGCGCCTTTTTGCTTTAAGATATGAACCGTTACTGATATCGCTTCAGTAAACTTGAATGGATCCATAAGCTAGTAAATAGGTTGAAAGAAACTCGTAATAATAACGTCTAAGGATTGTTCAAGAAGTTCGTTTAACAGGTCCATGGCAAAACGTTAGTAACGTTACGCAAGAGGTAGCAACCATTGCAGGTTATGTCTCCTAACGTAGGTAGCAAAAATGGAGCAAAAAGTTAGTAATGGAATGTAGCTGACTGGGCTAGTTGCTTGTGTCTTTTGTGTCTCGTTTCCGTCGTCGTCCGTTTTCCGCGCTGTTTATTTCAAGGTCCAAGAAAGTTGGTAACAGCTGCTGTTATTGTTTGCTAGTGGTCACAAGCTTTTTGCTAACTTTTTTTTAAGAGTGTAATTATAGGTTCGTCGTTACTGTTAATATTATGTTTGGCCGAGCAGCGATGTCAGAATACCAAACAAAATTCACCAGGACGTTCAAGTTTCGGAAATCAAATCAGCGACACAATTGTAGGTCTGTATCATGACTGGGCACGGACGGAGGGACGTGAGCATGAGACGTTACAGGCTTTCGCCCTAATAGAATCAATTGGACGTCGTCTTCACTCGTTACGTGCTCCCCATTCTACTTCCTACGTTAACATTAGATGCGTTTTTGTATGTAATCAAGTATTCTATACAATAACGGAAAAGTAACGGCGTTACTTTTTCACGGTAACTGCAACTGTCATAAGCTACTTTTGGAAACTAGGTCACTGTGACTGTAACAGGTCGATTCCACGAAAGATCGAAAAACGGTGTATACTTGATGTTTCCGATTTTCCTGATAATTTTGTATGTTGTGCGCATATGACTGCACACCACGAAATCGCGGTTCGTTTTCAAATTAAAAATTTTTTTAACACAGGAAAATTCTGCAAGCGTTCCCGGTTGACGACGACCATTTTATGAAGAGTGCGTTTTCGTAAATTCGGAACCATGCTGGCAGCTACTGAAGCTATATATTAGAAATATCTTTCTTTTTAGCGGAAGTAGAAGTAAAGAGGAAGTAGCTCTTATCATTTGATGGAATTCTGAGCAAATTATGTATTTTAAAAAATTCACGAAAAACGCTGCGCTTTTGAAAATTAGTCATATTTGGGACGCTATGGTTACTTCTGTGAACATCTTAGCTTGTTCATATTTGCAGTATGAATAGGCCTTTATGTGAATAATGAACCTGTGCATTTGCATTTCTCTAATAATTTTTGAAATAATAAATTTTCATGCTCGAAACACCAAAAAGACAAAAGTGCTCGTCGATTCAAAAATCTATATTAAAAAAAACCCAATCTCAATTTTGTTCAGAGTCGCCCAAAATCTTCTCAAAGGACTGCAGAATGATTATATGAAAAAACATGTTGCATCATTTTTATTAGAACAAAAACATAAAATGTCAAACATTGTGCTTCCAGAGCGTGGTGGCTACTGCGTAAAGGACATCTCTAGTAAAAAGAAAATACAGTAACACGTCTTTTTTCTTCTCTGAGCTTCACTAAACAACAGTAATGATCTATTGTCGGAAAGTGGGAAATGTTTTGTAAAGAAAAATTCTACAGATCCCACGTACCGTGGGAGTCGATGTTATGCGAAGCATGCGGCGGGTAGGTGACTGGCGTAACTTTTTTTAGTGACCGACACGTTACAAAATGATGCTAAACATTTGTATAAATTTTATACGCACACATATATATGCTGTAGAGCCGCATATGTCTTATATAACCAGTTGTTTACGGTTGGGTAACGCTGCCAATGGCAACGTGGGTATTACCAAAACCAGAAGCGGTAAGGTGATATGTAGTGCTTATACGTGTCCCGAGAACACACGCGCGTTTCACGAACCCGTGTGCATGTGCGGAAGAAGTTCTTGACAGTTATTGAACAAGGGCGTCATCACCGTGATCAGTGAGCACCAGCAGATGGTCATGACTTGTTATAGTATACGGTCGTGATCGTGGTGACGAGGGGTCCATGTGCAGTGAAGTATGTGGTATAGTAGAGCTGTTGGAATTCGTGGATGCCTCGGTCATTTCGTCGACAAATTGTCTGTCGGCAGAGCCGGCGACATGTCGGAACCTGAAGCCACCCTTCGCGTTGGTGAGGTATAGGCCGTCGAGGCTGGTAGGCCTGGATAGTGCTACGTAGACCAACATCAGTGGCTGGTGTTTGTCGTATTCGTACACTACCTGGGCGTATGTGGCCTACGCAGCCTAGTCCACAAAGCAGCTGTCAATCAATCTGGCATCATCCTCGGTCAGCATGAAGCCATCGCTCAGCCTCGTAAGAAATGAAGAGGAGACTGCGTCGTTCTGGCGGACAAACTGCACTTTACGGTGCGGCGATGTGGATATCATATGTAACTTTCGTTAATGCATTCCTCTGGGGTCGAGGAATGCTTCAATATATCTTGCTCAATCATAGGAATACAAATGTAATCTTTATTAGGCTGCTATAAAAGCGGAGCCAACACTGGAACTACAGACGTTAATCTGATATGACGCCTGCATCGTAGGAGTATCATGTAGTGTTTATTCCGTTCTTTTAAGATTAACCAGCCAGCACCACAACCACAATTGACGTTGCACCGATATAACGCCTGCGTATGCTGTTTTTCCAAACCAGTTTATAGACCTGGCGTGGCTCAGTGGTAGAATATCTGATTGCCACGCAGAATGCTTGGGTTCGATTCCGGCTGGGATCCTAATTTTCATTCTCTCCATTCGTTGAGTCAACGCTGCCGATGTTGGTTTTCCTTAACGCTCTAGCATTTAAGTTACCAATGTCTGTTCTCGCTGTTGCTGGGTAGATATAAACTGTCAATCACCTGTGGCGCATACCCTTACACCGCGGCCCGTGGTAAAGGGGTATGTGCCACACGTGTCTAGTGGAAAGGGTTTGACGACGTACGCGACAGGATTTTAATGTTATTCATGTACTGAACCGGCAATCATATTCGTCAAATACTCTTACCCCCCCCATGCAAACTTCGGTCTACACCAAGTTAAGGAGGCGATCATGAGAGCACCCAGACGTAGGCGGCTAGATAGATAGATAGATAGATACGTAGATAGAAACGCTTAAAGTGCCAGAGGTTCGCTAAGAAATGCTTCGCATTTAAAAGATCGTTCCAATTAAATGAATTTGCGACAGCACTTATATTCCTCGTCGACGGGCGGCACGGACATTTTCATTCCTCTGGATAATTTTTTTGAGTAAATGCGCTTATATAAAAGCAACGAAGCTAAACGCGATATTTGTTAGCTGAGTCGATCATGCATTGTAAGAATGTGAGAAATCTCAAATGGCGACGGTGGTGAACGGCTAGTACCGCAGTGCAACCTAAGCACAGCAGTCACACATGGTTTGCCATGCTTTGTCGCTCTGCACGAGAAAATGCTGGGGTGTCGATTGCGTTGGTTACACGATACATTTTTCACCGCTCGTCGCTCTCCCGCCCGGTCTCTGGATCCGCAGCGTCCAGATCGTGTGGCGGATCGAGTGGCCCGCGCTACACGCCTTCGTGTAAACGGAGTAGCATGCGTTACGCGGACAGGTACAAAGGGCGGCGCGATAGACGCCCGCCTGAGCAGACGACAGCAACGAGCAGGGCTGTGCCAGTCAGCCAAACACCACCTGAGATAGAAGTTATGCATCCAAATTGTGCTTCACTTTGGTGCGATCACTGTCCTATGCTCCTAAGGTTGCTATGTGTAGGCGTTATAGCCATAAGCGTGCGCAGGGTTCCCCTTCAGGGGGGGGCGAAGGTTCGTCGCAGCGCCCCCCTCCCTATTATGTCAATGTATGCGGCTGCCTTTGCGCCCCTCTTCTTGCCCCCCCTACAATGTATAGGGCTGACTTTGCGCCCCCCCTTCTTGCCCCCTTGCCCCCCCCCCCCCTGCGCACGCCTATGGTTATAGCCATGACCAAGTTTTCTGTACGGACTACCTCAAGGTGCACAAAAAGAAAATTCCGTTGCAGCGGAATTTTCGTTGTTTAGAAGATATCGCGTCGAGTCTGTTTTGCGGAGGGTCATGAAGTAGGATGCGCGCTGAATTCAAGAGGCAGACCAGATCTGCCAGCACTGATCCAAAAGACACAAGGACATGCAAAGCAAAGTAGATGCAATGCAAACAAAACGTGTTTTGTACGTGGTCAGAACTGCTGCCACCAATCTTCACGTAATCGATTCTTTTTAAATTCTGCATTGATCACATAAAGTTTGACAACGTACACATTTGGGCCAACAAAGACCAAACCTTTTGGCGACCGCTCTCCAGAAATTCATTTCCATTCATGAAGAGACCTTGCCTTTTATACCAGTCTCTCAATTCTGCCACAAACACAACATCATAAGAGACGCATGGAGGGAATGCGTTCTTTAACATGCAGGATATGAATTATACTCAACTGAAACAGATGAAAGAAAAGGAGGCTACAACTGAAAGTGCCTACTGTGGACTGAGGGGTGTCTAACACTGCATGAAGTCGCAAACTACGCAAATGCATTTAACTGGAACGATCTTTTTCTTTACAAAACAGTTCCCACTTTCCGACAATAGATCATTACTGTTGTTTAGCGAATCTCAGAGAAGAAAAAAGACGTGTTACTGTATTTTCTTGTTAATAGAGATGTCCTTTACGCAGTAGCCACCACGCTCTGGAAACACAATGTTTGACATTTTGTGCTTTTGTTCTAATAAAAACGATGCAACATGTTTTTTCATAATATCATTCTGCAGTCCTTTGAGAACATTTTGGGTGACTTTGAACAGAATTGAGATTGGGTTTTTTTTTTTATTATAGATTTTTGAATCGAGGAGCACTTTTGTCTTTTTGGTGTTTCGAGCACAAGAATTTATTACTTCGTAAACTATTAGAGAAATAAAAATGTAGGGGTTCATTATTCACATAAAGGCCTATTCATACTGCAAATATGAACAAGCTAAGATGTTCATAGAAGTAGCCATAGCGTCCCAAATATGACTGATTTTCAAAAACGCAGCGTTTTTCGTTAATTTTTAAAAATACATAATTTGCTCAGAATTCCATGAAATCATAAGAGCTATTTCCTCTTTACTTCTACTTCCGCCAAAAAGAAAGATATTTGTAATATATAGCTTCTGTAGCTGCCAGCATGATCGCGAATTTACGAAAGCGCACTCTTCGTAAAATGGTCGTCGTCAACCGGCGACGCTTGCAGAATTTTCATGTGTTCAAAAAATTTTATTGTGAAAACGAACTGCGATTTCGTGGTGTGCAGTCATATGCGCACAACATACAAAATTATCAGGAAAATCGGAAACATCAAGTATACACCGTTTTTCGATCTTTCGTGGAATCGACCAACAGAGTTACTTTTTTTGGCTTAGGTAACTGTAACTGTAACACTTGAACTTTTTACTGGTAACGCGCCCATGACTGGTCTCAGCACATCATTAACACTGTTGCGTGACACGTTACAGCACATTGTATAATCAGCATAATCATGGCACATTACAGCAATATGGGAGTGTACCTTATGCGACGACGTTAAAGGAGCACTGACACAAAATTTCGAAGGCGAGATAATGAGTGAAATAGATATATGTGGATCCGTATACAACGTCTACGAACAATCAAGGGCCAATATAGCCTAGAACATATTTAAAATCAATTTTAAAGTGCATGCCGCGCAACTGAGCGAGATGCGAGCGCTTCGCGACGTCGACATCAACGCGGCGGATGTGTAAACAAACCTACGTCACGAGTTTGTGTTGGCTGGTGGCTGGTTGTGCCCTTGCGCTTGTGCCGTGCTACCTGCCATTTCTTCCTCCGTGCATGCGGCTTTGCGTGTGCTAGCTGTGTTCTCTTCCGCTGTTCGCTCGTCGTGCCCGATGGCAGATGTTATGACCGCTCACGCTAGCGGCAAGCCTGCCGCAACGGCGCGGTGCCGCAGAACGTCGGCCGTCGCCGCACGCGCGAGAGCTGTCCAACTTGCACGGCAAGCTTCGCCGGCGAGGCATTCGCGCCTCCGAAAAACATGGCAGCACTGCCAAAAGCGGTTGTCGTCCACTTCGAATCTATCAAGTGGCCGCCGTGCGCTCTGTAACGTGTAAGTTCCCAACTGATGCTTCCATTTGCTTTAGATTCATGTCCTTAAGCTTCGACAGCAACGTATTCGTCCCGATTCGGCGCCGTTTTTGAGAGCCATAGTCAAATAATCGATGCTGTAAGCTTAGCGAGTCGAGATGGGCGCTTCCGAATGCTCGGAGGACATAGATTACGCGTTTGTTAGTTGTTTCTAATCCTCCATAGCTGGCGCCACTTGGCCTGGTTCGGCGCCCAGCGTACCCACGTTCCCGCGCCGCCTACGTCACAATTTTGCGTGTTCGCGTGGCCAGCTGTGGTTACCCGTCCACCGGAAGTAGCTGCCTAGCTCGGTGCTCTTTGAAACCGAAACTGCGACTGGGCGCTCTAAAAACGTCTCTAAATAAATAACCGTCGCGCACTCGCGCAAACGAGGTTTGCAGCCGTGATAAGTGGATCATAAGCTATCTATTGCAACAAAAAAAAACAAGGTGCAAAATTTTTGTGTCAGTGCTCCTTTAAAAGAAACGCCTGCGACACTGCTGGCACGTATTTTTGTTCTTCATGGCTACCGTCGATTTCGACGTCCAAAAAATTCTTATCCCTGGTACCGCTCGGCGCAGGCGATGCCTGAATATACGGAAACATTGTAGAATTTACCCTAATGTTCTACTGAGAGTGCATGCAAGACGCTTGCAGATCATACATTCTGGAACTTACGCGAGTACCAGTGATAAAGTTGATATGTTCGTACAATGGGGATGGAAAGAAACGCGAACAGTGCGGCCTCTAAATTCTCTGCTGTTTCCAGGGTGTCGGAATGAAATGTTTTTCGTTTCGGTTTTAGTTTCGTTCCACCGCAAAAAGTCTGTTCCGTTTCTGTTCCAGAACGAAAAAAAAGTTCTTCCGTAACTGTTCGGTTTTTTTTGGATGCAAAAAATGGAAGCTAAGGTAATCATAAAGAACATTGTATTTGTGATGTAGTTACTTGCCCTCCTCTTAAGAAAGTGGGACAAGGGTAAAACACGTTCTTCAGAGGAGCGGAAGTAACTTTTCAAAGTCATTGTATTTATTTTCTGAAAAGACAAATACGACTTTTTTTAGCGGGCTCACTGCTTTGTGTCAAGGGAGTGAGCACGATCTCAGAAGCAGCACGTCATTGAGTGTACTCTCTGACGTGTGAGGCAGCTGTTTTGTTAAAAAGGTCGCCAGGCCTGCGCGGAACACGCAGCACAGTCACAGCGAAAGCTGGAAGAGCGGACTTTGTAGATCCGGTTGTAAAGTCTCTTGAGGCAACTAATGCAAGTACACATGCAAGGTACCCACTACGCCATAAATCACTGCAATTTTTCTGAAGTAGCGATGTTCCCACTATGCCATTTTTCGTCATTCTTCGGAGAATCGTTGTACCCGCTACACATCTGTAAGGCATTATGTGCGTTTTGTGCTGTGGCTGATGATGATCAAGTATTATGGCTAGGCACTTTGCAGTGGGTGGGAAGCAGTTTTGCGGAATGGGCGCCTCCATTACATTCCAATTGCATTCCGGGGAATTAGAACTTGCCGCAATTCCATTCCTTTCAATTCAACGGAATGAAAAAACATAGCCCATTCGCACTCTGGGAATGGCCGGGCAGTTCAATTCCATTCCTGTAATTCCTCAACGTACGAAAGGCATCTTGATATAGTTTTATCGAGTTAAGAATAAACGCCCCATAAAGCTGATGTCATCGGATGCATTAGGAACTGCAAAAGTACGCAACACACGTTACCATGGTCGAGGGATAGTAGCTTGGTGACATATCTCGCGCAGTAAAACCACCCTACTAGTTCCCATAGGGGCAGTTCTCCCGCTATACCTATAGTATTTGCATGGTCAGCATGTTTGAACGAATGGTGGTGTTTCAATATTGTTTAGGCTTCAATGTGTTAATGCTAAAATGACGGCATAGCGTATTTTTATGCTGACAAAAGTAGCATTCAAGACGACCAAGCAGTTTTGCCACGCGTCTGGAGCGGTCGTGAATATGGAGAAAACTAATGTTTGGTTAATGGGGAACAAAACCTTGCTTATAACTGCGTTGCTTATAAATGTACCGTGCTTGTAATCAGCCAAGCCATTTTAAAAATAGTGCTTTGTTGTGACTTACTTATGTTTGAAGCTTACTAATGTTTGAAGTTTGAAAAACAGCACGTAGACGAAAACGTGCTGTATTTTCGGAAAAAGACGTAACTCCATTCCCATTCTATTCCGTGCAAAGGGCGCTTAATTCACATCCCATTACATTCCTCCAAGCGTTGTCCCCATTCCATTCCGGGATCGCGAAAATGTGGAATGATTCCGGAGTCATTCCAATTCTGGCAGGGCAACTCCGCAACACTGGTGGGAAGCATTAAACCACACACTCCTTGCCCTATAATCATTGTGTGATGACTGGTTGTTGTTTTACTCTTCTGCCACGCTATATTACGTATGTTAACACGATTCCTTGCCCGACATGACGCCCGTATAGTATTTTTGCCAAGGAGTTACAAGCAGCAGCGTGGGACTGCGGTGAAAGGCCGGACTACCACGCAGAGGGCGTGGGTTAAAATCCTATCCGATCCTAGAAATTTGTTTCTCATTTAATTTTTTTCTTATATCATGCTATAGCGGTCACGTACACAGGCGGGGGCGGACAACTATAGACGTCAGACTCCGGAGTTTCCAATATGTGTGGCGCCACATGTCGGAGAAGTATTGAGTAGTGCATAGACCGACTCTCTCGCACAGTTTGCTATGGGACCAGGTGCAACTAGCGAGTGCGAAACAACGATTGAGCTTAATATCGCGTGTGTTTGCGCATTTAGCACTCAGAACGAGAGCTGTGAATTGCTCTCCGCTAGTCGAACGCGTCAGCGAACCGTCATGAAGTGCCTGTTGGATCACTCGCCAAATGACGGCGAACACAAGGGCAGACGAGACCGCCCCGCACGCTACGAAGAAACGCCGCGATCGACGCTACTGTGGCGTTGTGAATTGCCACGGACGTAAAGGACTGCATAACAAAGTTCAGTCTTACCGATTTACACAGCTTTCGTATGAAGCAGAAATGCGAGAGTGCTGGACACGGGCCGTTGCGAGCGTGTTGGGTAAGCGAAGTACCCGCGTTCTCCACAGCCGGTGGCATGAATGTGTGGCTCTGCTGTTGTTTTGCGTAGCCCTGGGCCCCTGATGCAAAACCGTGGTAACCTTGACTATGAAGCTCAGCAGAGGCTCTGACCGCGGTGCTTGTCGTGTAACACGAAGTGAGCAGCTAGAGGCAGACTGCAGACGCGTGATATGCACACCGCGACGAGTTGGTCGTCACAACACAGCATCGCGGACGTACGTACGTTTTGAAGGCTCAGAGTTCTGGTTCTAACTAGCTAACACCACGTGCGTCATACAAGTAAATCGCAGAATGTTGGTCGTGACCCCCTTCAGGTTTGTTTCGCCCGTGTCCTCCGCGGTTGCCGTAGGTATCTCGGAGGCCACGGTTTTGCCTTTGATTGTACCCCGCGAAAGTGGACACGCACGTATCCCCATTTGCAGTACATACAAACGGAAGACGACCACCAAGAGACCATTTGAGGATGCGTAATAAAACACTCCAATGCACAGGAAGCGAGAGATGAATAAGGGAGAATGAAACTGAAAAGGCGAAAATCGCCGGAGCCATTCGCGCCTGATGAACCGAGTTTTGTACCACTGATCGTAAGATGCATAGCTAAGTAAATTGATCGTGTATGTAGGTACTTTATCGCTGTGGCATACGTATATACCCGATTGTAACGTATTTAGGCTCTAGAGAACGGATGTCGGAGGGCTTGCCTCGAACTCGGTGTCGTGTGATGCTCGCTTGTACTTGCGAGTTGCAGCGCGCGGGAATAACTAAAACTTATTTTGCATTGTACTCGCAGTTCGCTTTGATCAGCTTCCTTTGTTTCTGAAGCGTGGATTGGCGGAAGAAGCTTTCCAGGTCCTTGATTTTCAGGAAACCGCGCCTCGACACCAACGAAAGAGGAGGGTTATATTGCGGCCTATGCACATTCGCTTGCGGGCGGCTCTCTTTGCACTACCCAGTTAGTGCCAGGGCTACGATGAGGGCGCTGGTGGCGGTGTTTTTCGCAGCGCCGCCTGGGCAGAGTCTGACGTCTATGGCGCCAAAATCAGCTGTTGTGATATCATAACAGCTTTCGCTGTTACAAACTTCAGCGCCGACAATGCCCTCTCCACTTTGGCCTGTTTAATAGAAACATCTCTGGTTGCCACTGTTTTCGTTTTTCGGACAATTTCATCATATCTTTGCTATGCAATTCCTGCCTGAGGTACGCGCTGATACTGTACTCTGACATATGCTCACACTGGATGAGCTCAGTTCCGGATTGCGAAGCTTTCTCGCGAACCTCGCGTAGGCCCCGACGAGGGCCTACGTCGTCTTCGGGGTTGCCGTTACTCGGCGCGGGTCTCCGCTCGCCGTTGCCGGTTCGCTGGGTCCCTGCCTCTCGAGTGCCCCGAGGACCTGCTGGACGGCCCAGAGCTGTTGATCCTGGTCGTAGCTCTTCGCGGCTTCCTCGAGCCGCGACAGGATCGTTCTTGAGCTCGCTTCCTTTGGGTGTTTGATGCAGTCCCACAAGATGTGCGTGTGATCCGCCGTCTCCCTCCGGCAGACCTTGCTTGTCGGTCGGGCCTGTCTCGGGGTACATGCGCTGCATCAGTCCCGGACTCGGTAGCGATCCGGTCTGGAGCTGTCTCAATAGTACCGCCTCCGCTCGACTCAACCGCGGGTGCGGGAGTGGGAAAGTCCTGCGAGCCAGGCGGTAGGCTTTTGTGATGTTATAGTCCGTCATGCGGTCCTTGGCTCCGAACCACCTCGGACGGTCTGTCGCCGGGGCGCGGTTAGTTAGCGCTCGCGCCGCTGCGTGTGCCGTCTCGTTGTGGATGGCATTGCGTTCCGACGCGTCACGCGCATGCGCTGGGAACCACTTAATTCGCACTTTTCTGTCTTGCAGTTTGGCCGCACGCAATACTCGTTCGGCCTTTCTACATACTTGGCCTTTGGCGAAGTTTCGCACCGCCTGTCTCGAGTCACTTAGCACAGTGTGGCAGCCTGGGTCGGTGATAGCCAGGGCGATGGCCACCTCATCCGCTTGTTCCACTCCGATGTGTTTAACGCTCGCTGCCGTCTTTGTTGCGCCGGTCGACACCTCGATGATGACCGCTGCGAAAGTGTTCTGTTGGTATTCGGCCGCGTCGACATACCGCGCGTGCTCGTCGTTGGCGTGCAGGTCGATGAGAGCCTCGGCCCTCGCCGCTCTTCTTCCCTTGTTGTAGTCGGGATTCATGTTCTTGAGTATGGGGTCGGTTATGGTCTGGCGTCGGACCTCTTTGGGGACGGGGCGCTTCGTCTCCGCTTCGTTCGAGTATCCTATTTCGAGGTCATCCAATATTTTCCTCCCGGCTTTGGTCGTGGACAGCCGCTGCTGTTGAGCGGTCTGTTGTGCTTCGGCTATTTCTTCGAGCGTGTTGTGTATCCCGAGTTGTAAGAGGCGGATCGTGCTCGTGGACTCAAACAGGCCCAACGCCGTTTTGTACGCTCTTCTGATGATGGCATTGATTTTGTTGCGTTCGTGTTGCAGCCATCGTTGCATGCAGCCAGGTAGGCTGCATGCAACGTAAGTGACATGGCTGATGATAAAGGATTGCACGAGCCTGATTAGGCTCTCCTCTCTCATGCCTGCTTTCCGGGCCGTGACTCGTTTGAGGAGTCGCGTCGCGTTGGCCGCCTTCGCCGTAAGACGGGCGATGATGTCGCCGTTTCTTCCGTGCTTCTCGACGACCATGCCTAGGATCCTGATTTTACCGACCTCGGGGATAACGTTGCCGGATTCGGTTATGATTCGGATCTTTTCGTATTCTCGTTTTTTGGTCTTGCCTCTGACGTTGTTGGTAGGTGGGAGTATTAGGAGCTCCGATTTGCTCGGCGGATATATCAGTCCGGTGCCCTCCAACCGGTCTTCTATCGCGTCGACGGCGGTTTGCAGCGCGCACTTAATGTGGGCGTCGCTGCCACCGGTCACCCACAGCGTGATATCGTCCGCGTAGATGGTGTGCCTGACGTGTTCGACATCCGCGAGCTTCTCTGCCACTCCGATCATTACCAGGTTGAACAGCATCGGCGAGATGACCAACCCCTGCGGTGTGCCAGTGCTCCCTAGCTTCTTCCCTTGCGTCTGTAGGTCGCCTGCTCGCAGCTCGGCGGTACTGTCCGTGAGGAAGTCCTTAATGCAGTTGTAGGATCTTTCACCCATGTTGAGATTTGAGACTTGGGACAGGTTGGCCGAGTGTTTCACCTTGTCGAAGGCGCTCTGCAGGTCGAGGGTCAGGATTGCCTTGTTGTCGCGGGCGCCGCCATCGCCGTCGATGATATGTTATTTGAGCTGCAGCATCGCGTCCTTCGTGCTCAGGTGCTGTCTGAAACCGATTACCATGGCCGGGTACAGCCCTTCTTGTTCCAGGTAATCTTGCCACCTGTTGAGCTGGACGTTCTCCAGCACCTTGCCCACGCAGGACGTGAGCGAGATGAGCCGGAAGTTGTCCGTGTCCGGTGGCGTCCCCGGCTTGGGAATCAGAATGGTCTTGGCTGTCCTCCACTGCTTCGGCAGCTCGCCCGCTTTCCAGCACTTGTTGAAGTACTTTGCTTGATTCTCAATAGAGCCGTCGTCGAGGTTCTTGAGCGCCTTGTTCGTGACGAGGTCCGGGCCGGCCGCCGACCGGCTGTTGAGGCCGTGCAGGGCCGCGCGGACTTCCTCGACGTCGATATCACGATCGAGATTCGCGTTGGGTTGGCCGCCGTACGGCGCGTGTTGTTCGGTGGGTGTTGTTGGCAGGTATTTGTCGTTGATGCGCCTGTTGACTTCATCGGCACCATGTACCGAGACCGCCCGATGTATGAGCTTGGCGAGCCTGTCCCTTTGGTGTGACTTGGTCTTGGTTTCGTCGAGCAGATGCCGCAGCAGGTTCCATGTCTTCCCGCTGTGCATCTGCCCGTCTGCTGCGTAGCAGATCTCGTTCCACTGTTGCGCGCATAGCGCGCGGCAGTGATCTTCGATAGCTTGGTTGAGCTCCGCCACCTGCTTTCTGAGTCTGCGGTTGAACTGTTGTTTCTTCCATCGATTGAGTATCGACTGTTTGGCCTCGATGAGATGCGCTAGCCGGCTGTCTACTTTGTCTATCTCCGCGTCCGTTTTAATTTCTTTGGTCGCGTCGCTTACGTTCTTGGTGTTTTCGGGCGTCCACTAGTTGATGTCTTCGATCTCGTCGTCACCGTCTTCCCTCTGGTTTCTGGTGTGTCAGAGTCGGAAGGCATCCCAGTCTATCTATCTGTGTGTTCTGTTGCCGGTGTCGTTGTGTTCCGGTATGCCGATTTCCGCGATGGTGTGGTCGCTGCCGAGGTCGGCCCCCATGTTTCTCCAGGTGATCGCGCCCTGGACGCCGTTCTTGACGAACGTGAGGTCCGGAGTGGTATCGCGGGACACGCAGTCGCCGATTTTCGTCGGATGCGTCGGGTCCGTGATGAGGGTGAACTCGAGTTCCGTGGCGTCTGGGTACAGGTCGCGGCCCTTTGCTGTGTACTTGTAGCCCCAGGCTAGGTTCATCGCGTTGATGTCACCGCACGCGATCAGCGTGTTGCGGCCCGCCGCGGTGCTGGCTCTGTGCAGCAGTGTCTTGAATTTCTCTTTTCCCTTCGATGGGTTGCTGTAGACGTTCAGCAGAAATATGCTTCCTTTTCTCTTCTTGCCCGGGATGATTTCGGTGAGTGTGTGCTCGATCTTGATAGTGTTGTGGAGCTCGTGTTCGACAAACGTGAGTCCCTTCCTGAACAGGGTGCACAGGCCTCTGCCGTCGGATGGGCCCTTGTGCACTCTGTAGCAGGGGAGTGACGGTGCGTCGGTGAGTGTCTCTTGTAGTAATATCACGTCCGGCTTGCGCGCGGCGCGTTCAATGTGCTGCTGGATGACTGCCTTCTTCCTTCCAAAGCCGCGACAGTTCCGCTGCCACACTGTTACGCCTGTTGCTGCTGCTGCGTTGGCGGCCATAATTGCGTTGGCGCGCATGCGGTTTCTTGGTTGGGTGGATGTAGCGCGAAGATGGGAGCAAACGTCGGGTGGCTCACGATCCGCTGTAGGGTCCTTTTGATGTAGGCGAATCTGTTTATATTCTCGGCTTGGTAGTTATCCACTGTTTGTTTCATTGCTGTCACTGCTGCAATGTTCACCGTGATTAGATCTTCGGGTTCGGTAAATCTCGCTTCGAATTTGGCTTCGAGGTTGTCGTTGCGATCGTTTTCTTTTTGCTTGCGCGTGGCCTCGATGGCTCGCTTCTTCAGTGCCGGTTCCTCAACGGCTGCCTCCTGGTTCTTTGTGCTTGTTTCCTCTGTCTCGCTTGAGCTTGACGTGGGCCTCTGCGGAGAGTCGTTGTTGCAGAGCAGCAGCTTACGGATCTCAGCAGTCTTTCTCGAGAGGTTGTTAGTGGTTGTTCGCAGCGCCGCGTTTTTAAATGCGAGGCATTTCTTAGCGAACTTCTGCGACTTTGAGCGTATCTATCTATCTATCTATCTATCTATCTATCTATCTATCTATCTATCTATCTATCTATCTATCTATCTATCTATCTATCTATCTATCTATCTATCTATCTATCTATCTATCTATCTATCTATCTATCTATCTATCTAGCCGCCTACGACTTTGTGCTCTCCTGGTCGCTTGGTTAATCGAATGTACACCAAAATTGGTATGGCGTAACATGACTGTATGACGAACATAAATGACAAGTCATAACATGAAAATCATGACACGCATGTCATGTACAGCATGATTTACATGCCACGCTCATGGTGCGCTGGCGGCCGTTTCGCTAGCTTGATATACACCAAAATTGGTATCTTGCGACGTGACTGTGAGGAACATAAGTGACACGAGTTAACATGAAAATCATGACATGCATGTCATGTACAACATGACTTATGTGCCACACTCATGGGGCGCTGAAGGCCGTTTCGCTAGATTGATCGACCCCGAAATTGGTATTGCGCAACGTGACTGTGTGACGAACATAAAAACACGAGTTAACATGAAAATCATGACACGCATGTCATGTAGAGCATGACTTATGTGCCACGCTCATGGTGCGCTGGCGGCCGTTTCGCTAGCTTTATATACACCAAAATTGGTATCTTGCGACGTGACTGTGTAACGAACATAAATAACACGAGTTAACACGAAAATCATGACACACATGTCATGTACAGCATGACTTACGTGCCACGCTCATGGTGGGCTGGCGGCCGTTTCGCTAGTTTTATATACACCACAATTAGTATATTGCGACGTGACTGTGTAACGAACATAAATAAGACGAGTTAACATGAAAATCATGACATGCATGTCATGTACAGCATGACTTACGTGCCACGCTCATGGGGCGCTGGCGGCCGTTTCGCTTGCTTGATCTACCCCGAAATTGGTATTGCGCAACGTGACTGTGTGACGAACATAAAAACACGAGTTAACATGAAAATCATGACACGCATGTCATGTAGAGCATGACTTACGTGCCACGCTCATGGTGCGCTGGTGGCCGTTTCGCTAGCTTTGTATACACCAAAATTGGTACCTTGCGACGTGACTGTGTAACGAACATAATTAACACGAGTTAACATGAAAATCATGACACGCATGTCATGTACAGTGTGACTTGCGTGCCACGCTCATGGGGCGCTTGCGGCCGTTTCGCTAGCTTGATCTGCCCCAAAATTGGTATCTTGCGACGTGACTGTGTGACCAACATAAATAACACGAGTTAACATGAAAATCATGACACACATGTCGTGTACAGCATGACTTACGTGCCAGGCTCATGGTGCGCTGGCGGCCGTTTCGCTAGCTTGATATACACCAAAATTGGTATCTTCCGACGTGACTGTTTGACGAACATAAATAACACGAGTTAACATGGAAGTCATGACACACATGTCATGTACAGCATGACTCACGTGCCACGCTCATGGTGCGCTGGCGGCCGCTTCGCTAGCTTGATCTACCCCGAAGTTGGTATTGCGCGACGTTACTGTGTGACGAACATAAATAATAGGAGTTAACATGAAAACCACGACACGCATTTTCCTCAATGACATACAAGACGATGTATGCAGCTCTCTGCTGGCTGCTTCGCATTACATCGATTCCCACAATGCGTGGGATCTGCCGGCTTTTTTTGCCATAAGGCCTCGCTGGCTTCTCGCACCTTACTCATATTGTCTTTCTTCGTGGCTTCCGTGATTTTCTGCGCGCTCCTTGTATTGTTCCCTTTCGCTGCGTCGACCCAGCCTACTCGCTCATGTGATGGTGACCTTTTCTTGCTGAGGCTTCTCTTGCTGCTGCCTCTGGATTTCGGCGCGCGATTCTTCGATGGAGTGCTTGACTTTTGCACAGCTGACGGTTTGTCGAGTGGCGGGAAATCGCTTTCCGGCAGCAGCTGGAGTTCGGCCTGTCGACGCAGCCATTGTCGCTTGCGCACAACGTAGGGCATCTTGTATTTTGCCTTGCACGTTCGGTCTCCGGTCGAGTGTTCACCCCCGCACATCTTACATTTTGGGGTAAAGCTATGGTCTTCCTTGCGGTTCGCGAGCCTGCAGGCAAGGCACGTCTTGATTGTGGGTGTCGGGCACACGTCCTTACAGTGACCCACTCGGCCGCACTGGTGGCAAACGTCGATCTGTTTCCTGTAGAGGTGGCAAAGTATCAGGGTGACTCCGTATCAGACGAAGTTCGGTACCTTGGGTCCCTGGAACACCACGATCGCGGAGGTCGTGCTGCCAATCCTCTTTGCGCCCACTGCTAGTGGGTTCCTCGCGTTGACAACATTTCCATCGAGCTCTTCGGCGTTCGCGTCGATGGGGATGCCTCTTGATGACGCCTTTTGCGGTGTCGTGAGGTGCCGTGCGATATGCGCTGACTTGGTAGAGTTTGCCTTGAATAGAGATTTCCTGGATTGTAGCGTACCTTGCCGCGTTGTTTTCGTTCGGTGTACTGACGACCATAATATTCTGCTGCGTGTTGGGGCAGATGGTGTCCGCAGCGCTTTCCTCGCTCGTGATCTTGGCCGCGGCGAGCATGGCCGTGGCGACGGTGGTGGTCTTGACGATGTCCAGTCCCCCTCGGGGTCTTGCTCCCTTCCAGCGACATGGCTGGCATGCGTGCGGCCTTGATGACCGAGGCTCTCACGTTTTTGTTGAAATTCGATTTCGGGCTTGCTTGACTACCGCCGGATCCGTCGGGCATGCCGCTGGCGGGGGCCCGTCAGCGCAGCCTCGACATGCGCTCCACCGCGAGCGTCCATCCGGCCTCGTTGTGGTATTCTGTGGAGTTATTTCTTCTCCTTGAACTTGAACGCACATTTTGTTGTCCACGATCCCTGTTGTCCGAGCGGACGCCTCCATCTCTGAGCTGACGAGCGGCCGCCACCGAGCAGTACGGCAGACGGCGACCGGCGCGACGGTGCCAGGCCTAGCGCCCGCGGAGCACGCCTAGGCCTAGCAGTCCTTCGCACGGCGGTAGAAGAAGTCCCGAAATTTGACAAAAAACGTGGTTGATCCCTTCGTCATAGGAATCGGAATAACACGAAAGTGAAACGTGGTCTATAGAAGTAACTGAATGTTTACTGTACATTGACATAAGAAAGTCTGCACAATGTATATTGATCTCTGGCAGCTATAGCCCCATTTAACGTGGATGCACCCGCTTTGATGCTTGGTGGTACATCTCCATGCCGACGACTAACGTTCATGTTCAACGATTAAAGAAACCCTCGTGGTAGCTGTATTGCAAAAATATAACAGCACAAGGGACGGGACTGAAGACACAAAAACCACAGGACGAGTGCTGACTACCAACTGAGATTTATTTGATGAAAGTGCTTCCTTTATAGCATCACATGTCACCACCAACAACACGCCCCCACTCACCAAACCAGTAATAGCACTATCATGAACGCTATCTCATACAAAACCTGAATCAACTCACAGCTAACCACCGGAAACAGCACCCACAGATTATAGAGACGCGCATGGCGATTGTCAAACACGCTTTAAGACACTATCACAGTTTAACATGTAAGTGTACACATCTCGTTAGAACACTGTATTGCGCATGCTCCTCCCAATCAGCACAGCTTGAAAGCAAGATGATCCAACAACTAAAACAAACAAACAAACAAAACACACACACAAAAAACAACCAAAACACGACTAAAAACTTGGCAGCTGGAAAAGACGATGACCCCCCCGCCCCCACGACCGCAAAACAAGAGTGCTGTGTCATACAGAAGATGTTCAACAGATGAAACCCAGCCCTGACTAATTAAAACTTCAGACTTAAAAGGTTGTTCATACATGGCCTTCCAAAAAGGCCATCTCGTCTTTGGAGAGAAATAAGGAAGGTTCACTAACACATTGATCACGAGCTTTGTTGATAAGAAACGCCTCCATTATTTCTCTCTCCAATTTGTTGCTCGCTCTTTTTAAAAAAACTGCTTCTATGAAACTCCGGTGCACAACCACACCTGCGGCAGTGGTCCGCCAGGTGCCCCCCTGACTTGTTTTGCACATTCAACCTGTGCTCTCGAGCCCTATCATTAAAACATCGGCCCGTTTGGCCGATGTATTTCCGTCCGCAACTGAGCGGGATTTCATAGACGACCTGAGACTGGCATTCAGTGAACTTGTTCCTGTGCTTCTTCTCACACAACTCGGGCACCCTGTGTACTAAGGAACAAACTTTACTCAGCTTCTGAGGGGCAGAAAAAACAACATTGACTCCGTATCTTGATGCTACTTTTTTTATGTTGTGCGATACTTTATGTAGGTACGGAATAGCCTGTACCCTCTTCTTCTCTTTCTTGTTTCTCCTTCCCTCAGGGTGTTTTATTGTCTGCAACAGCTGCTCACACACGGAAATAATTGTTAATTCCGGGTATCCTGAACGCAAAAGGCGCGTAATTTGGGAGGAAAACCCCGATTGCACAAGGTGGGTACACGACTTTTTTAACGATGCGCCCAAACAAGTGATGGCGATCCCTGTTCTGATAGTTTTAGAATGAGCACTATCATACGGTAGAAACCCTTTTGAAGAGCGCGGATTGTAAATCTAGCAGTCCCGTCCCTTGTGCTGTTATATTTTTGCAATGTGGCACCAACTTGCCCAGACAAAGTCTCTGGTAGCTGTAGTAGTTAACGTTGAAAGCGTAAGCAGAGAACGAGTTGTGATAGCCAGAAGAGCCTCGCATATTTGACGCAGAACTTGGTCGCCATCCCGCGGCATGTTAAAATGTCATTGAACAGCACGGCCCACTAGAGGGAAACGCAAAGCGCGTCGTGCCGCCCCGGTAGCCCGGCCGCAATTTCTCTCGTGGCGAGCGCGTTGTTGGGGAACGCGGTTACAGCCAGGGGAGGCAGGCGCGCGTCTCAGAGCTATTTTTGGTTTGATTAGCGTGATTCTATGAGCGAGGCCGACGCTTTTACGCGGCGTGTTAAGGCATTGATAAAATTGCACTTCTATTGAAAACGCGCCGAATGGGATGAACGCGTAACGCGTTGCAGGTACTAATGGCGGAGGCCACAGTAATGATGAATTACAATATTTTGCTGCTCCCAGAGGGCAACACCACCGCGCCGACCGGGAGAGTGGTAGATATAAAAGGCGCGTTTGTAAAGCCTCCAGAGTCTGTGACCGTGGCGCAATGGAAAGCACGCCCGGCATCTGTTGTTGCGGACCGAGCGGTCGTGGGTTCGATGTCCGTTGACGAAACTTTTTTTTTCTTTGCCATCTGATCATGTACCTTTTTTCGACGTCATTTCCGTGACGGAAATACGTCACTGCAGTCTTTGTGGACCCCGGCATAAAACACTTTCGTGTTAAAAAAAGCGTACCTCAGGGATCAGGTGGTATCAGTCGATGCCTGTCGTCATCACGGACACATTGGTGGACGAAAACATTTGGTTCGAGGTAATTGGCACTGCGTATTGGTCAGCAATGGCGGAGCCGATACAAACACGTCTGCTCGCCTCGGCGATCGCAACGCCCAAAACGATTGAAAAAATTTTGGTTTCATTCCGGAACAAAATAATAGATAACGTTTCGGTTACGTTTTCGTTCCGGTCAAAAATAGTTTTTTTCGTTTTTCGTTTTAGGTTTTTCTTCCGTTCCGACACACTGGCTGTTTCGCATTTATTTTCAAGCAGTTGTAGCCCGGATGGTAATAAAAAGTCACTATAGTCATCCATGATACATTCAAGAGCCATTGTAGCATCTTTTAGAGTGCAGCTGTTGGGCGTCCGTTCCTGCGTTGAGCGTCGTCGTCATTGGCTGGCGTCTTCGGTGTAACCGATAGGGTGAACGAAAACGAAAGAGAGCGAACGCGGTGTCTGTCGATATCACGAGCCACTAGCCTCAAAGCTCACTTTGTTCCTTCGTCACGCACGCTGGGCAACCTCTGCGTGTGCACTGGAGTCCTAATAAAGTTGTACTCTCTCTCTCTCTCTCTCTCACGCACGCTGGCTCCTCGGTCGGAGCTCGTGCGCATGCAGGGCTGGCTCGCGCACAGCGGCTGTCTTCGCTTGTCGTAACGGCGCTGTCGGCGTTTGGCTTGGTTCGCGACGCCTACAATGTACGGAGTGGTCTACGTAGCACTCGAGCGCTGTCGGCGTTTCGCTTGGTTCGCGACGCCTGCAATGCACAAAGTGGTTTGCGTAACACTCGAGCGATGGCAGTTTCTGTGGCGAGATGTAACGAATGTCACGTTGATACAACTGCGGATAGCCAAAAATCACAGCATATCCACGGAGTGAATGATGATGAGTGGGCGAAGCTGCGGAGGTTCATCGGTAAACCGTGAATCTTCTGTGAATTCTGCCCAGTACATCATCACCGACGTGAGATCGGGCGCGTTTATACTAAAGGTTCGATGAGTTATGACGACTTGCAGCGCACTTTAATTTTACATGTACGCTGTGAATTTTCATTGTTTAGAAAACCATTGCTTAGAAAACATCTGGCGTCTTTCGTTAAGCAGCTGGCGTCTTTTCGTTTTGCTTTAGAAACATCTGGCGTTCTTTCGTTTTGCTTTTACAAAACATCTGGCGTCTTTTGTTGGTTTATTTCATCAATCAACGGCGTTTTGAACAAAATTTTTATTGTTTAATCACGCACAGAAGAAATCTCACCAGGCACTACCTTGGAGGTAAAGAATGGCTGCTAATGGGAGTGAGAGACAGAAGAAGTCGGCTTTTAGCTAACGCTGCGAATTTTTTATTGTTCAACAACGCACAGGAAAAATCTCCCACCGGCACCACCTTGCAGGTCAAAGCGTAAGACTGGTTACATACTACGCTACGAGGGACGAACGGGTGCCGCTATAAGGAGCTTCGCCCCTAAAATTCAAGCACACTTGGCATTGCCCCAGAACGAAGCTGCGCTCAGAATTCGCATTAGGCAGTATGGTAATCGTGGGTGATTTTTTTATTGCCACCAAGGTCAGAGCGAGGTGAAAACAGTACGCCGCGCTGTTCGCGCTTCTTTTCATCGTTCCTGCGCATGCTGTATGCATAAATGACAACGCGCTTCACTCACAGATAAGAACATCGTCGACCGACAATCGCGATCGCAGCTGTCGTGCTGCGAGCGTTTCCTTTTTGCTTTATATTGTTCGCCCAGTGAGAATTAATTTTTACCATTTTCATTCTTGCCTTCTGCACCGTCACAATTAAGCTGAAATAATATTAGAGTATGAGCACTTTATTTCAACCCTTCTTCATTTGAAAAATCTTATAATACGGACGCGCTTCCTGTTCCCGGTAAGCATAGGCATTGTTTAAAACTCGGCCGCAACATAGTTCATCTGGACAATCCGCGAAGCGCCGCAAAAGTACCGAGCCAAAAAGCGAACGCAGCATCCATAAACAACTTAAACGAGGCGGTGCTGTCCGGAACGATATGTCCATAAGGTAGCCGAATCTTCGATGGAGGCGAAAATGCTTGAGGCCCGTGTAATTATCATCATCATCATCATCAGCCTGTTTACGCCCACTGCAGGGCAAAGGCCTCTCCCATGTTCCGCCAATCAACCCGGTCCTGTGCTTTCTGCTGCCACGTAATACCTGCAAACTTCTTAATCTCATCTACCCACCTGATTTTCTGTCTCCCCCTCACGCGTTTGCCATCTCTTGGAATCCAGTCAGTTACCCTTAATGACCACCGGTTATCCTGCCGACGTGCTACGTGCCCGGCCCATATCCATTTCTTCTTCTTGATTTCAACTATGATGTCATTAACTCCCGTTTGCTCCCTGACCCACTCTGCTCTCTTCCTGTCTCTTAAGGTTACACCTATCATTTTCCTTTCCATCGCTCGCTGCGTCGTCCTCAATTTAAGTTGAACCCTCTTTGTAAGTCTCCAGGTTTCTGCTCCGTAGGTAAGTACCGGTAAGATGCAGCTGTTATATACCTTCCTCTTGAGGGATAGTGGTAGACTACCATTCATGATTTGATAATGCTTGCCGAATGAGCCCCAACCCATCCTTATTCTTCTAGTTATTTCACTCTCATGGTTTGGCTCCGCGGTTACTACCTGTCCTAAGTAGACGTACTCCTTTACAACTTCCAGTGTCTCGCCACCTATCGCAAAGCGCTGTTCTCTACCAAGATTGTTCCACATTACTTTAGTTTTATGCATATTAATTTTCAGACCTACTCTTCTACTTTCCGTATCCAGTTCAGTAATCATGAGCTGCAATTCGTCTCCCGCGTTACTCATCAATGCAATGTCATCAGCGAATCGTAGGTTACTGAGATACTCTCCATTAACTCTTATCCCTAGCTCTTCCCAATCTAGGGCCCTGAAAACCTCCTGTAAACACGCGGTGAATAACATTGGAGAGATCGTGTCTCCCTGCCGTACGCCCTTCTTTATTGGGATTCTGTCGCTTTCTTTATGGAGGACTATAGTGGCTGTGGATCCGCTGTAGATTTCTTCCATTATGTTTATATAGGCTTCGTCGATGCCTTGATTCCGCAGTGCCTGCATGACTGCTGATGTCTCCACCGAATCAAATGCCTTCTCGTAATCTATGAAGGCTATGTATAGGGGTTGGTTGTATTCCGCGCATTTCTCTATCACCTGATTGATAGTATGAATATGGTCTATTGTTGAGAATCCTGTACGAAATCCTGCCTGGTCCCTTGGTTGATTGAACTCCAATGTCGTATTAATTCTGTTAGCAATTACTTTTGTAAATAGCTTGTAGACAACCGACAGTAAGCTTATGGGCCTGTAATTTTTCAGGTCTTTGACGTCCCCTTTCTTATGGATCAAGATGATGTTGGCATTCTTCCAAGATTCTGGTATCCTCCCCGTCGAGAGGCACTTCGTATACAGGGTGGCCAGTTTCTCTAGCATAATCTCTCCACCGTCTTTCAAGAGGTCTGATGTTACCTGATCCTCACCAGCTGCTTTGCCTCTTTGCATTCCCTTTAGGGCTTTCTTTACTTCTCCTGTCAATACTGGTGGGATGTCAGATTCCTCTGCGCTATTACTCCTTCTTACGTTATCATCCTGAATGGCTCGGCTGCTGTACAGATCTCTGTAGAACTCTTCCGCTACCTCAACTATTCTATCCATATTGTGTACTTATATTTAGGTGCAATAAAGAACCCCAGGTGGTCGAAATTTCCGGAGCCCTCCACTACGGCGTCCCTCATAATCATACCGCGGTCTTGCGAAGACAAACCGCAACAATTATTGTTATATATCAGTCAGTGAGCACACTCTTGTCCACATGTGGATCCGGCATTCAGCAGCTTCGTTCAAGCTTGATACAATCCGCGCGCAATGTCACAGAACACAAACATGGCGTAGGCTGTTGAAGATGAAGGGCTTTCAGCCGCGGTCGGCATGTGGGCAGAAGACTTGTTTGCTACCTGGTCACGGACGAGCTATCGGTTGCTGGCCGTCTCGGCGGTTCTGCGACGATGCAGTCGGCGACAATGCGCAATGGCGACATTCAGGTCAAAACATAGACTCAGCGCGAGCGGAAAGAGCCAAAGAGGACGACCCACTAGAAGGCTATAGAGAGCGCAACCCATTACTCATCTCCAAGGCTTCGCTGCAAGTGCAATATCCGGCCTGTGTCCTTGGTGTCGTTTGTCGAATTGGAGCTTCATCGCCTTTCGTTACCTGCTTTGTTCCTGGTTGGTTTTCCGGTGTTCAAACAGCTGCAGTTTGACATCGATTCCGCGTTCTTTGTCGGCTGACAATATTGGAACTTCGCCGTAAGCAGCCAAATGTGGGCTGCAGCAAATGCTGGTTGTGTGCGTTTTGTTGTGGTGAGCCACAGCAGCTTCTAGACAGCATTTCCATCCGCCTTTAAATGTTGCACACATGGACACGAACTACTTGATGTCACAGATTACCCTTTCAGCCATTCCATTTGCCTACGGGTGAAATGGAGCTCAACGGCGTAGCGTAATGCCACGGCTATCTGCCCACTGCTTAAGCTTCTTGCATAAAAATGCAGGTCCGTTGTCAGATATCACAACTTTCAACTGTGAGAATATCGCTCGGTCAAGCAAAAGCCATAACGCTGTTTGCGTCTTCTCGTCCGGGACGCGCCGCTACCAGTCTGGTGCACTGATCTAAGGCAGTCAGGAAAGACTGCGTCTTGCGAACTCCAGGACTCTTCTTTTTCAATTCCGCAAAGTCCACGTGCACGACTTCAAAGAGTTTGTCCGAGTGGCTTGGCAAGACGTTCTGGTCGGGTCGAGGCCGGTATTTGGCTTTTTTGACTTGGCACAACTGGCGCGACTTAACATATCCTGCGATGTCTTTTTTCATTTTCTTCCATATGAAACCTTAGAAAAGTTTGTTATAGGTTCTCCAGAAACCATCGTGACCAACTGATTCCGGGCTGTCGTGGTAAAAGTGAAGCACTCTTGGAATCAGTATCTCTCGTACCGCGAACTTGACATCCTTTAAGTGCAGACTCATAACCTTCCCATAATCTCAAGTTTACCATTCCATGAGGGACCTCGACTGCCATTCGAGACATGGCATCGGCGTCTGTGAGATGACCTCCTGCACGATGGAAGACTTCAAAGTAGTGATGCAGAACTATCGATAAATTGACTATCGATAGTATCGATAGTTTTTTTTGAAACTATCGATACTATCGATACTATCTATGTTACTGCCACGCGTGTTTATGGCTTTGTTTTGGCGTATTCGGGTTTCACCCACAAAGACTGTTAGCAACGTTTGACGCAGACCGCGCCGCAATGTTTGAGAAGCTTCACAATTGTTTGAGATCATTCCGTTAAGATTACGTGCCCCACGCGAACAGGCAAGTTTATTCGAGAGTTTACGCGAGCACCAGCGATAACGCTAGAAGGTTTGATGACTGATTTATAAAGTACGACGCGTTCTACCGATGATCAGATTGCTCAACGGCTGACGACTGCTCCCGCCTCTATCAGTGCGCAGCATGTATCGCTTGTATTTTGAGTTTTGATTTTCTGGGCACAAGTTCGCCCAAATAAAGAGCTCCGTATTTCCCAGTGTTGCTGCAGTATTGTTCACCGTCACAACTACGTGGCAATGCTATCGATAGTGGTGCGAGTAATGATGCGGTTGCTGGCCGGCCATGTTGCCAAAATATTTACAATAGCCTACTACCAGCCGCGCTTAATATATGAGCAAGTTTTGGCAGATAAATTAAGAGATATTTCCGCAGTGAAAGCGGTGGATTATATCCATCAATAAATTCGTATCCAAAAGCTACCAGTTACACCTTACAATTAATTTCTTGCTATTTTTTTATTTTGAAATCATAAAATGCAATATGAATTTGAAGCCGCGCAGTCCCACCACGTGTAAACGCTTCCTTTCCGCTACAGCTGAACAGCTTGACTTTATGATCATGCGTAAGCAAAGCACTCTGGTGAAGAACACAATCATGTAAACTTTCTTGCCCTTCAGCATGCTCCTCCGTCTCCACTATGTACCACGCGCGCGGGGAACCAAGTTCATTGCGCAGTGAGTCGGCGCTATTGATTTTATACTATCGATAATACCATCAAATTTTTTACTATCGATGGCGCTATCGATAGTATTTTTCACCATCGATAGTTCGATAGTGACTCAGCTATCGATAGTATCGATAGTACCATCGATAGTTCTGCATCACTACTTCAAAGTCCTACTTCTGTAGTTTATTGACCCATCGGGCCATTTTAGCTCTAGGCTCTGACATTTTCAAAAGGTGCATTAGTGGTTGATGATCTCTGTACAATGCAAACTTTCTTCCGTCGATGTATGATAGCAAGTAGCGGACCGCCATTAAAACGGCAAGAGCCTCCTTGTCACTTGTTGAATAATTTTTCCGAGTTCGGTTGAAGGTGTAGGAGTAGTATCCTATAAACCTCAGCTGCTGAGCTGGAGGTGAACTGACGTCTCTTTGGTACGAAACAGCCCCTGTGCCGCAATTGGAGGCGTCTGTATTCATCTCAAAGTGTAAACTGTAGTCTGGTAGGGGTAAGGACAAGGTCCGATGAAGTACGTTCTACAAGTTCTTGATCAGCCCTTTCGCATTCTTTGGTCCAAGCAAAAGGCACCTCTTTCTTCGTGAGCTCCGTCAAGCACTTCGTCATCTTCGAGAAATCTTTAATGAAACCTCTGAAATGCCCTGCGAGTCCTAAAAAAACTCAGAATCAGTGAATATCACGTGGCTTTGTAAGCGTCGTGATCCTTTGGACGGACTCCTGTAGTACTCTTGGCAGTTCCGTCGAACACTCTCCCAAGGAAAACAACTTTCGACTTAAAGAATTCGCTCTTCTTCTCATTCATCTTTAGGTCCGCGTCACTAAGGGCATGTAACACTGTTCCAAGGTGTTCAGAGTGCTCCTCTTCTGACCGCGAGTACAAGAGGATGTCGTCGATGTAAACGTTTCAGAAGATTGCGAAGTGTGGCTTCAAAACATTCTTCATCATCATCTGAAACCAGACTGGAGAATTTTTCCAGCCAAATAAAAGTCGGTTGTATTCGTACCCGTCAAACAGTGTAATGAACAAGGAGAACTTCTTTGTTTCTTCTTGCAGAGACACTTGCCAGAAGCCTTTCCAAAGGTCGAGACGAGACAAGCTTTGCAGCCCCGATTTCGTTAATGATTTCGTCCGTATGTGGCATCGGAAAGGGGAAGCGGTTAGTTTTCTTGTTTACCTGTCTGTTGTCGGTGCGAAGAAGAAATGTTCCGTCCTCTTTAGGTGCGATGGTTATTGGCGAGGCAAAAGGAGACGTTGAAGGGCGTATGACCCCGGCATCGTGCAATTTCTGTAACTTTCCCTTCAGCCACAGCTTCTTTTCTCTTGACATGTTATAGGCCTTCCGCTTCACTACTGTGATATCTCGGAGCTGAAATGGTACTTGAAACTTCGATGTCGCTTTTGGGTATCTGCCTATGCAAAGCAACTCAGGATACATGCGAATGGCGTCTTCTGCGGCAGTCGGCTTACGGGGATGGTCGTCGGCTGCTGTGAAGGTGGTCAGCTGGCGGTCATCTTGCGTGACAACTTGCCCATCCCAATAGTGGTTCAAACGTAGCTCTTGCATAACTGGACGAGACAAAAGAAGTTCATACTTCACCTCTCAAAGCACTTATGCTTTTACAGTGGTGCTCTTGCCGTGACATGCAATATGGATGTCTGCCCATTCATTATGCACTTGTTTTTTCCGCCATATCCGTGTACGATGACAGAACAATCCTTTTCTGTATTCAGCTCAGGAATCACGCTCTTGTTAATTATAGTAATACACGCTCCGCTATCAACTAAAGCTTTCACGTTCTTCCAGTTGATTTGCGTGAGTACATACATCAGCTTGGGGCGGTCAGTGAGAAAAACTGTTTCAAGATTGTATTTGGGACCAGATATCGTCAGATATTCATTTGATCATTGTATGGTTCTTCTGCCTCGTGTTGTATTCCGCAGATGAATCCGGTTTGCTGAGTGTATCTCGCCATTTATGTGCTGGAAGCGTTTCAGCGGTACTCACTGCTGTCGCCGCAGATTGTCGCTGTTGAGGCAACACCTTCACAATCTGTAGTAGCTCCTCTGGCGTATGAGATGGTCCAAGCTGAACATGGTGCTGCATGCATTTCGGAAGTCTCAATATGACCAGACTCACAAGCGATGAGTCTGAGAGTGCAGAATCTGCTGCATGCAATATGTGTCTTAGAAAGAAAAACGAGCCCTTAAAAGTCATCTTCTTTCCTCAAAAAAGTAGTTCATAATTGGACCAGAGAGGTACTTCAAGGCTAATGCACGGTCTCAACTTTGAAACTTGCTTTCAGAGAACGTGGCTAGAAAGTTCTGCCTCCAATCCGCCCAAGGATGTCCTGCCTTTTCTGTTGCTCGTATCTCATACCACGTCTTCGCGGCGCCTACCAAGCACAACGGCATGTTCATCACTTTATCACGATCGTGTTGCCAAACATTTCGATCGCACGCATATCCATATAAGTCAAGCACTCATTGATGATAATCCGTCGTAGACCTGTGGCTTTATTAATTCTATTGGTGCTTTCCGATATCGGTCAAGGCCTCTTTGCATTATAAGTTCCAACAGATGTTGCCGTTTGCCGTTTTCTTTCTGCAGCTTGATTGCAGCTTGAAAAATATCATTGCTTCCTTAAACGCTATTTGTATCGGTGAAAACTATCTCCGCTTTTGAGAGTCTAGCTTCCCGTGGCATATCTTCACTACTCAGCCCTGCAGTATGAGCGGCTGCTGCTCCAAGTTCGTGATCACTCATTTCTTTTTCTCAGAATGGGTGATGTGTCGCCGAACACTCAAAGCTCGCGCGAAGAGGTCGACCTTCCACCAGAGATGCGGCATATTACGCTCACCGCCTTGACATCATCCACGCGGTTTGCAGCGACGTAGACGCACATGGTCCTCGTGAAATCGGAGCTGTTCAGGCACGTAGCACAGAGTCCTGTCGCTGACTACGCCAAATTTGTAACGACACCGATAATAACAAAGCCAATATGGTTGCCATTGCTGTTTATTTCCGTTACTCTTCTTCCTCTCCCACCAGAAACTCTACTCTTGTGTCTTCTTTTCTGCCTTCTTCCTTACAAAACATACAAAGAAAGGAGCGTGTGTGGCAGTATTAATTCATAATACAGGGGCAGCGCGCTTCTCTTGGATATTAATATTCATGCGCTGTGATTCTATACGGCCCCGAAAATGGAAACGCTTTTTAGCTCGGTACAACTAATAGCGCGACTCTGCGATTAATATTTATTGAAGCGCTCCGCTGGACTAGTTGGAATACTATAGTGTGATGCGTCTCCAGTAGGGTACGCATGTGGGCTGGTTGGTTCATGATGAACAGTAGAAAACAGCGCTAAAAGACAGGACGAAGAAATGAGACAAACCAGGGCGCTGAATAACAACCGAATGTGTTTTATTCCAGTCCGCATATATATATACTCCACCACAATCTCAAGGAAACAGGAAAGCAAAAAAAAAAATGATGATTAGCCTGCGCAGAGACCAAAAAATGCTCAATCGGACAGAGAAGTCAACTCCTTCGGAAGGAGGGAGATCGAGGGGAGGCTGACGTATGCCTCTCTAGTCTTGTGTAAGGTATCTTATGCGCAACACAATCACAACATTCAACATGCTTCTGACGATGGTTCTTGCTACATCTTTTCGTCTTGATCTCACGATTTGCTTGCTGAGACAGGCTTCCAAGCTTATTTCTGACAGAAAACAACCACCTAACGCCTGCCCTGCTGACCACTTCCTTAAGATTACACGCCACCTTGCGCACATGAGGAATGACCACTAGTGTTTGCTGCGGATGTGTCACTGATGGAACAGCTGCCGCGTGGTCTGTTCAAAGAAAAAGCAGACGCGGCCATTAACGGCAACTTCAACGAAGTGAAATGAGTAGTTCTTACAATGGGCGTAGCCAAGGAGGGGCGGAGTTCAAACCCCCCGTAAATTTTAAATTTTTCTTGCGTATATATACACGCACACATACATACGCACCCACGAACATGCATAAAGTATCGTTGAACCCCCGCCCCCCCCTTAAAAAAAATTCTGGCTACGCCCCTGGCTCTTACGAAGGTGAAAACAAGGGCTGTTCAGTTATGTGAAAAAGCAGGACTTGCCAAATTGCCATCATCCGTGAAGGCGTGCAAAGGAACCAGCCTTTCAGCCTTCTTGGGGCAGGCGTTAGGTTGTTCTTTTCTGCCGGAAATAAGTTTTGTAGCCTGTGTCAGCACGTAAATCTAGATATCAAGACGAAAAGAAGTAGCAAGAAACATTGCCAGTAGTATGTTGAATGTTGTGATAGTATTGGGTTGTCACAAACGAGCCCGTCAATAAAGCGCGCGCGCGGCCACCTTCAGACGACAGCGGGAATCCAGCCGTTCGCAAAATAAGCGCGCGCAACGAAAAAGCAAGTATCAAAAGACGCTGGCGCGTCGCATCTCTCTCCCCCCCTCGAAAGGGCCACCGCCGGTAACCAATAGTCCCCGATCAAACGCCCAGGCGGGACTTGAAAGACCGCGAAGGAAAGCATGATGCGACGCCGATTGATGTCGCTGCGAATGGAACCGACGGGAAAGATCTCGCCTTTTCCCTAGCTTTGGCTGTGCTGCACGCCGAAGAACACATTAGACGCTTCTGGGACCCGGGAGCAAGGAAATATAAGCGTGCACCGACGACCAGCGAGCAGTCACTCGTCTGGAGATTATGAAGTTATGTTGAGTGTGGCTACGTCAGTCAAAGACGTGTTTATGGTGTTGTGCGGTCAGTCGATCGTCGATCTGGAAGAATCGGATGACGCCGTGTGAGCAGTGACAAGTTACGTGAGTGTTTCCTGGAAGATAAATATTCGGGACCGATGACTGAACAACGACGATCAGCGCTGGAGTTTGAGTGAGTGTTTCCTAGAAGAGAAGCATTCAAGTTACGTCCAGGAATTGTGGACTGGATGCGTTGTTGAACATTCAGGGCTTTAACTGTTCTTGAATAGGTTGTAAATGCATGAGAGTGCATTTGTAGCGCGTGATCTGTTTGCTTAGTTCCCGTTGTGTTAACACAATGTGAGTATATTGTGAAGTTGTAATTGGTACCAGCCGAGGCTGCATGTTTATGTGATGCTTGTACTGCCTTAACAGAGAATATATTTTGTTTATGTTATCAACTCTTGTCTCTGACTCGGTCTTTGGACCAGAAACGGCGTTTGCTGGCGCACTAAAGGACCTACTCGAAATTGTCCGCGCTTTCGTGGTGCGTTTCGGGGGGGCCGATACATCAGCCCTTGGAACCTGCCCGGCGACTGCCAACCCGAATAACGGGATTAGTGACATGTGTATAAGATACCTCTTTCTTGCGGGTGTTACTATGTGAGTCAAACGGGGCGGTGCGCTAATGACGGCATGCGCGAGCATGCGAACAACGTCCGTGAACAAGCCAGAGATAGTCAACTGTCTCTTCACTGTAATGAATGTGGCCACCATGCATCTTTTAAAGATTCGATTTTCCTCTCAGAGTACCATGATGAACGCGCGCGTGTCATTTCTGAAGCGTATCATATCTATAACGGCAGAGGGGCATGTGTCAGCCTCCCCTCGATCTACCTCCTTCCGAAGGAGTTAACTTTTCTGTACGATCGAGCATTTTTCGGCCTCTGCGTAGACTAATCATCATTTTATTGCTTTTCTGTTTCCTTGAGAATGTGGTGGAGAATACACAGGGTGTCCCAGCTATCACGCAGCACGATTTAAAAAAAGGGGAACGGCATTACGCGAAGCAAACCTACTGCATATTGTTCCTGGTACACTGGAGTAGCCACTGCTTTTTTTTTGTTAATGATGTTTAATAATTAGCCAAAATTGTATTTGTAACATAAGAAGCACTCATCTAATTGTCAAAATGTCAATGAGGCGTATCTAGGCATGTTCAAATGGCATCTAACTGTGCTATTTTCAATAACGTGCTAATTGCGCGCTCATTTTTTTCCGGTTGATCAAGAAAGCCTGCGAAAAAAGAATCACGCCATATCCACGAAGTGAATGATGATGAGTGGGCGAAGCTCCGGAGGTAATCTGGTAAACCGTCAATCCCTGTAAATTTTGCCCACTCGATAATCATACAAAGTCCTGACACACAAACGCGGGGGTCCTCATATATAACGTTAAGCTCAGGGGAATGTTTGTTGTCGGCGTTGCCGTTTTGCATTTCTAGGGCGAGAGCGCGTTCACGATCGTTTTCTTCCATGGCAGAAAGAGAATGTGTGGTCTGGAACGCGCTTATACTTCAGGGTCATCAGCGTCATTGTTATCGCGTGTAGAGAGAGCGAGAGTACAACTTTATTAAGAGTCCAGTGCAGACGCAGAGGTTGGCGCTGCGCCGTGCTCCCGACCGGGCTGCAGAAATGAGGCGCCTTTTGCTCTGCAAACCACCACGACGCAGATGTTGCCCCACGCCACTCGGCTACTCCCACGTTGGGACCGGCAGGTCTAGCCTAACGGCCCTGTCGCGGGCGCACTGGACGGCCAGGATTTGGTCCTGTAGGTTTGGGCTGCGCAAAAGCGCACCCCACTCGGCCTTGGTGTGGGTACATTCCACTATACTGGAACGCGCTTATTCTGCATGGTCATCAGTCGTCATCGCCATGGAACGCGCTTATACTGCATGGTCATCAGCGTCATCGTTATCACGTGTAGTGGGTACGTTCCACTATACTGGAACGCGCTTATTCTTCATGAACATCAGTCGTCATCGTCATCTTTATCACATGAAGTGGATATATGCCACTATGCGTGGCTACGTACCAAAACGAGACTAGAGTGTACTAGAACAGGGGAGTGCCCTGAACGAACTTCGAAAAGTGAAGCCCAAACAGGGTCAATCCGCTTGCAGCGCTGCGATCGGTAGTCTGCAATGTGTCGTCGTTTAAGAGAGGCGCGCGGCTCCGCCAAAATGGTGCAGGGGTAGAATGCCCGCTTCCCACTCAAAAGGCCCGGGTTCGAATCGCAGCTGCAGATGGTGGGTTTTTATTCTTAGTGTCACCTTTTGTAGCTGTATTGTTTTCCCTTTGTTTCTTAAAACTAGCTTAAGTTGCTCCGTGTTGGTTCAAAAAGTAACGCAAAATGTGAAGTAATATAGTAGAAATTTGAGAGCGAGCGTAGTTATTTGCAGCGCCACCACCCGGGATTGAACAAAAACGTAAAGTATGGCCTCTGAGATTTTCGCGAAGACGAGACTCGAAACAAGATTTCACATTTTATGTTAGTTCTTGCAGCAATACGTAGCAACAGAAGCTAGTTTTAAGAACGAAAGTAAAAACCAACACAGCTATAGAAGGTGACACTAAGAATAAAAACCCCCCATCTACAGCTGCGATTCGAACCCCAGCCTTTCGATTGGGAAGCGGGCATTCTACCCCTGCACCACTTTGCCGGAGCCGCGCGCAACTCTTACACGACAACACATTGCAGACTACCGATCGCAGCGCTGCAGGTGGATTGACCCTGTTTGGGTTTCACTTTCTGTACACTGGTGCTGCGGCTGTTCCGAGCACTCCCCTGTTCTGGTACACTCTAATGAGACGCAAGGGATGGACAGACCCACGGCTTGAGGAGCTTCGCCCCTAATATTGTTACGGGGATGATACCCGTGACAATATGAAAAGTGACGCGTGACTAGGTCATCGGGAACCAGCGCCGTCAAAGAAGCTCGCTATAAGGTAGCCAATACCAAGGAAAAAAATGCAGAAAGAAAAAATATTTGGACTGTCCTCTCTAACACTCCCTGGCTGAAGAAACGCGCCGCTTGGTTTTACAGTCAGGCCGTAATCAGAACAGCGCTCCTGCCGCGTTATCAATGAGAACAGTCGGCCGAGAGGTATGGATAATGATAGTGCGTACTATGAAACGGAATGAATGCCAGCGAAACTGCGACGCACATTGTTGGCACCCGACCTTGCCAAAATGCGGAACGCTGTCTATGGCAAAGGACAGCAGGCAAAGCGGTTGTTTGTAGTAAGCTTATTTGAGGGTGCTGGATTCCTTGCGGATGGGAGCGTAGTCACGTGTTATTTTTCATATTTCGTGGGCTTTATCAGCTGGAAAAAATGAGCACGTATTTAGTACGTTGTTGGAAATAGTGCAGTTAGATGCCATTTGAGCATGCCGAGATACGTCTCATTGGCATTTTGACAATTAGGTGAGTACTTGTCGAGTTACACATTTAATTATGACTAATTAATTAAACCTAATTAACGAAAAAATAGCAGTGGCTACTCCAGTATAATAGGTAATGCAGTAGGTGTGGTTCGCGTAACGCTGTTCCTCTTTTAGATGTGAAGCATCTTATAGCGGAGTTCAAACCGGCGGTGGTGGTGGTGGTGTGCGGCGTGACCACCCTTACTGCGCATGCGCATACCCTCTTCACTTCCACTCTCCCCTCCCCCTCTCCACTCTTTCTCTGAAACGCGGGCTATACTCAGAGACAACTTTTTGTGGCAATGAAGGGAAAGCTACAGGGGCGGAGCTAACTGCTCTGTGTTACTGCGCCAAATTAGTCCTCGATGAACTTGTTTCGGTTTCAGTTTCGGTGTGACAGATGCGTATTTCCTGCAGTTCATTTCTTCGCACGTGCTCCTTGGTTGATTGCGTTGAACCACGATTACCGGGTGTGCAGGCATATTGGCGTTTCGTTCCTTACGCTTAATTTGTCTGTCATTCGGTGTCGTCAGAAATGGCGGGAATATTTTAAGCGCGGCAGTTTTTAGGGCATGCACTGATATGTAAACTCATCTAGAGCTGAAAACTGACGCGTGTAGCGTGCTTAGATAGCGCGGTATACCGAAGAGCAGCTCGCACATCCTGCGGCGCGAAGTGAAATTCAGTTTGGATCGCGTTGAGTTACGCCGGCATCAAAAGGCGTCGGTGGCCCACTGCCCACACGCTCCGTGGCTCAGAAAACGTATAGCGGCGACCTCACGCCGCTGCAGAACCCACGAATCCTGTGCTCAATGCCAACCGCTGCCCGTTTCTGTCTCCTTCATTAAAACCGTACGGGCATGCGGTCATTTCTCACGATACTGCATGGCGCCGGTTATGTACGCCTCAGGTTAACAATCGTATGTTGCACTTGTTAGGTTACTTACTTAGAACAGGAAGGCGTGTAAACCCCTGCACGTCTATAAAATGTCATGCTTTCTGAACATCTACACAGTTAGCACTGATTCTAAAGTCCAAAAATAAATGGTCACATTTCGCCAGCAATAATTCGTTCCTGACATCGTAAAGCACATTTCATTAGCTAACTTTGTCCAACGCCAGCATTCTGAACCATACTCAGCCTGGTAATTACACCATCCCTCTTCTCTCCACATTACAATTTCGATTTTCGTGGCTGTGGCCGGTATTCACACACACTATTCCTGAACCAACAAGGAAACTCCTTGAACACACAGGGCTACCACGGCCTGTTGCAGACAGTTTTAAATCTGGACACGGCGAGTATTTGTCAGGAGGCATTTATTGTGCCACGTGAAAAATTGCAGCAGCTAAAACAAGGTGTTTTGTTATATAATTCCTGCATAATCGGCTGGCTAAAATTAAAAGTCGCTCAAGTAGTAATGCACACACACACGCACACCAGTCACAGGAATAAACCTTTAATACTTTGTCCCCTTCTTTCAAGCCAACTTAATCTATCAAAGCCAGACAGCCGTGTATTTTCAACGAAACATTTATGACTGTGTGAGCACTTATATGAAGTACCTGACTACAATGTGATAGAGTAAAAACTTCATGAAGACGCGCACATTACTGCGCGTATTCCCTCAAGACCTCGTCATCTGGCCCTGTAAAAACGCACTTGAAAAAGCAATTGTGCTCAACGTGCCCATTTACTTAAGCAATTAACATGCACAATCGAAGAGACAAACAAAACATGAGCAAGTAGATACTGATTATTTTCCACGTACGTAGTGTAACTGATGGTGGTATTTTTTTGCCAGATGAGTGAAACAGTTACAAATGATGAGACAATGAATTTCTGGAATTCACTTCCATCTCGCAGCTCTTGAGCTATAATAATTCATCCAGTCTTGTCTGTTCACCCACCCGTAACAGGTATTTGGAAAGGCTGTTTACAGTCTCTTGGGTTGTAATGAAAATTTTGCTACCATTTTTTTCGGGTGAAACAAGATATGTGATGCACCACTCAGCACTGCTTGCTCTCCTCAGATGCCGTTTTATGTGTGAAGTACAAATGCCACGCACAACTGACAATCAAAAGACTAATTCACAGGCTGACAACAAACATACTAAATGATTGCTTGGTGCTGCATGCAACCAGAATCACGTAAGCGCATAGTGCACATCGTCACTTGTTAGTCGGCGTTTGTGGTGCCTTGACTTCCTTCCTGTGTCCTTGTTTGCACGCCCTGTTTTTTAGATTGACAGAGCATACTTCCAAGCTGTTGGGCATCAAAAAGGAATACATAGCATCTCACAAACAATCAGCATCACATGAGCAAGCGCACACCTGGTTCATCAGAGTTCCTTTATACCACTCAATTCACTGACACTACTGTCACTGCAACTGCTGGAGTCTGATCCCAGAGTAATTATGATGCTGTCGAGCGTGCTTTCGATTGTACCATCCCGCTCCCAGCCCTCCCCTTCAAGACGCACCACATTAGCGCAGTCGCGCGCCCATTTTTCTGGAGTCACAAGGGCAATGGCTACGTCCAGAAGTTCTTTAACTCCAGCAAGAGTGAACGAACTGTTGTTGGCTGCAATATACTCCTTGACCTGGCTCCATGCCATTTGAATAGCGTTGAAAAAAGCGTCGAGGAAGCCGAACAATGTAATGACCAGACCAGCAAACTTGGCCAGGGCATCAATCCGGTATCCAGAAAAACGGTGCTTGTTTTGGTTAACCAGCTGAATTAGCTCGAGCTTCAACTGGTTATTAGACCACGGGATATTTGTTTGAGTCAACCAAGACTGAATCTCGGCCTTGTGCGACGACGTCGAGGGCAACTTTTCGAGCTGGACACTATGGTATGAAGCATTGTCCCTGACAATTACGCTCTGCGACTCAATGTTTGGTAAAAGTTGTTCTTTGAACCTTCTCTCAAAGCGTCGGCCATCCATTTCACTTTGGTAGTCACTGGTAACACTCTTTTTTGCCCGGAAAACGAGAGATGCCCCATCCACGAAGCAGTTTTCGCTTCCAGCATGGAGGACAATGAGCCGACCACCTTTGCCGCTCGGTGCACGAAGCCCAGTTGTGAGACCCTTGCAGAAGGCGTCCTCACGTGACGACACAGTGGCGTCCTCTCACACCTTTTCCTTGGTTTGCCCAGCATTCACCCAAGTCTCATCAAGGTAGTATATAGCCCTGCGAAAGCAAGGGAAAAATTTGCCAGGTTTCTGTTTTTAACGAGAGGGGTCAATTGAGACAAAAGAAATTTATGATGTGCATCTAATATCATTCTACCGGGCAGGCAACTATCCGCAGTTTTTGGGTGGTACTGGAAAATACAAAAATAAAAAAAGAAATGTTCGCAGAAGGTACCTACTCACATGAACAACAAAATACCTTCATTCAGAGCTATCCATACTTCATTAGAACACGTCGATACGTACTTGTGCCTTCGCTTGCTTAACCAGAATAACAGGCAAAATACAAATAAGAGCCACAGATGCAGAAGCAAGCCGTAAAAAATACAAATGAAGGATGAACGGCAACATGTATGAGGACGGGTGAATTAAAAATTAAATATTTAGCGGTACGAGAACCTTCCATCGTTATTTCCTCTTCCCACTCTTTCAGCTCTGAATTTTTACATGCGGCATTTGTGTTTTAATTGACATTGACATATAAATCTCCGTCCAACAAATCGAAACAGTAACTGTACGTACCGTTTCTCCTTTCGCATTTCTCGAATGGTCCGCAGATATTTCCGCCGCAAAACGCTGATGTCCTCCCTTTCCAGCAGTGCACAGTTACGTGTTCGCTTCCGAAATTCAAATTCAATGTCATTCAGAAGCCTGCGCATCGTTCTGACACTCAGCTGTTTCGGTAGCCCATGTCGGTGTCGCCGATTACCTCGCTGAGGATCTTTTCTGCCATTGGCGCCTCGTTGCGAATGTAGTACTGATGTACTTTCCGGGCAAGAGCAGACAGGGTAAAACTATCGTACCTCTGCACTCTTGTCTTTCCAGTAACTTTTGCTGGTGATTCAGCGGCGAAACGAAGCCTTTTACGCTTCGGGGACTTCAGGGTACCCTTTAAAACAACCGCCTTGAGCCGTGCGACAGTACGCTCGCTCACGCCTGTAAGCTGGCTAACCGAACGAAACACGGAAGCGACGGAGAGTCCCGGTTGCGTCAGTCTCACTTGGGCGTACACGTTGCAGATCACTTGCTTGGTTTGTTCGGACAGCTTCTGGTACTCAAGCTTTTTGAATATCCTGTGCGGCGAGCCAATTGGCGAGCAACCGGAGGAAGAAGGCACAGGCGAAGCGGAGGCCATTTTTTTTCTGAAGGATGATGGTGAAGGAAGAGCCAATGCGATGCCAGTGGGGAACGCGGCAACTAAAAAAACCCGAAAAATCTAAAATATAACGCTATTTCACATAATATCACTAATAATTATATGGCATTATCAATTAGCAGCTAAAAATTATAACTGCACATTTTATAATAATTACGTTACGCACAAAAACTTTTTTTTTGTGTGTGGAACTTCTTCCAGCTGCGCAGCGACACTGACGAAACGGCGTGGTTCGGCTCTGTAGCCTTGACTGCATTGGCACAGAAAGTTGTCCCCGAGTATAGACATGCCCCTCCCCCACTCTCTCCTCTCCTACGCTGCCCTCTCTCGAACGCCTGTCGACCGTGTTCCCCGCTCGCCCTGTGAGAATTAACGGCCAGGCTAGAGGAAAGACACGACGCGCGTAGCGTTCCTCTTCGCGTTCCACGACGCGAGGTGGGTAGCATGCCCGAGGTCGATAGCATGCCCAACGAACGCCAACGGAACGCGATCATGCAAGTGCTCCGGCTTCGCATCGCCTCATGGTACTATTTAGCTGGAAATGGTGTAATTTTTTTGAATCGTGCTGCGTGATAGCTGGGACAACCGCATATGCGGACTCGAAGAATAAAACACATTGTAACTCGTGTCCCCTCTTCTGCTTTGTATGATTCAATGTTTTGTATGCTTGTAGTTTTATTTACTTATGTACCCACTCCTGCTATGTCTCGTTCTATCGAGATAGCAGTATTTGTAAATAAATAAATAAATAAATAAATAAATAAATAAATTTGGTTGTTAGTCCGCGGCACGGTTTTTGTTTCCTTTCTTCGTCCCGTCTTTTAGCGCTGTTTTCCACTGCATCTCCAGCGCTTAAAGCACTGACACCAAATTTACGCATGCTAATATTTTTGAATCCTCGAGTAGTTATCGATCACCTGGTAGCGATTCGCGACTGAAACTGCAACGGAGAGACGAATAACTATCTGTATCAGTTATATTACTTAATATGACCAGCATCCAGCACAATTCAAAACGGGTGGAAAGCCTGCCAGTTTGTAGCGCAGGTAGAGCTGCCTTGCACTCACCTCTTGACCTAGCTCCAGCTGATCGCATTAAACAAGAACAAGTGACCTCATGCTCAGCTTACATTTCGTCTTTTAGTTGTCACTAGCATCGCCGTCGTCACCGTCTACAGTGTCGACAAGTGATGAAGGCAACATTGGGAATCGCCGAATTCACGAATAATTTCAGTTTGGGACACTTTGCAAAGCAGTGATTCAGACATGGACGTCGTTGCAAGGAGCGTCGAGAAGGTGCATGGGGATGCACGCTTGGGCAATGCTTAGCTATATTGCTTCAGGTAATTTTAGCATGAACGGCATTCCTGTATGCGCATTGGGGTTTATGGAATGTCGGACTAGCATACCATGATATCGACATATTATGACGCTTTGGACAACCACAGTGAGAGATATGCACGTTTATTTGTTCTAGCCTATTACCTGTGATGAAAAAAAGGAAAAAAAAGATTTTCGCAAGGCAACACATTCGTAATAACGCCGCTGCCAAGAATGTACACCAACAGAGAAATAGAATACTCTAGGTTTCTACGGTAAAAATTCTGTGCTTGACAGGTTCTTATTTACGCCGTCTGATGGCTCCACCTTTCCAGCAGTGCTGGGCAGTGTCGAAGATACATGTATCTTAGATACTATTTAGATACTCGTTCGGTATCTTGCATCTGTATCGCGATACGTCTCGCAAGTCGTGTATCATTATCTGTATTTCCGACACATTGAAGAATGTATCGTGTATCTTAAGATACAACATACTGCGATCACACCATCACGGCGCGAAACAATCAACGCTGGCTGAACTCCGCTTCTCAAGCTGCTACTGCTGTCACTGTCACCAGAATAAAACTAAAGGCAGCTACATATTATTTTGCCTTTATGCCATAGTTTTCTAGCGAGGATAGGCGAAGAGCTCTGAGCGTCCCTACGGTGGAGCAGAGTCACGTGGTGGCGCTCGCATCATCTAGAGAGACAAGCGCGCGAACGTCTATGCCTAGCCGACATTTTCTTTCCTCGCTTTTTTCTTTCTTTTTAGTTGTGTCAGCGCTTGGCACCTAGATCTTCCTGTGCCACGTACTCCAATGGGTCTTTCGCACACATCCTGATGCCGCTGTAGTGTCGTCAAACTTTCTCTTGTGTGGTGCTTCATTACAAAGTCTGAATGATGCAAGAATGGGGGTTGCTTTGCGTGTCGTGGCTTTCACACATCGGCGATTTGAAGGATTTCGCAGATGTAAGTTTCACTTACATGCATTCAGATTGACCTACATGCAAATAACATTCCAACAGCTATTGCACCATGCACCGGTGCCAATGCTGGATCTAGCAGAACAGGCATCCACCTAACCAAAGCTGTCATGGCGTACGTCTCTTCTTTTATTCAAAGAGTTTCTAATATCATAACTAAAATCATAAGCACAAAAAATCATAATCATGTGTTTAAAATCATAAGCACAAGTTCTTTCTTGTCCTTTTCCATCCCATACATTACCTATGTCTCTATATTGTTTCTTTTTTGGTCTGCTTATTGTCATATTTCATTAATGTGCTGCCAAGGTAAGCTCTCTGCTTTATTCTTACTTTTGAACTGCCTGCGTCATTTGTGCTACTGTTTACAAACTTCTTTGTACGGACAGCAAAAGACTGGATGACCTTCCCCATGATGTCGTCACCACTGAATGCTCATCATCATTTTTTGATCGACTATGTGTCCATCTTTCAAGATAAAAACTTGTGGCAATAAAAAAAAATTGATATGTTAACCCACCCCTTATGTAATACCCCCTCGGGGGTCTTTAAGGAAAATAAAGTTATGTCAAAGTTATGTATTCCACTTGAATTTACTGTCATGTAAAGGCGACGTTGAGAACAAATATAATATTATCCGAGCGTACCTAGAGTATACAGTAACAAATTCTGCTTACTGCTAAGTAAATTAGCGAAATTGAATTTTTATTATATTAGCCATCTTAAAGTTGTTAGCAAAGAGATTCCAGAGACAAAATGCTCAGTTTTTCTCATGAGCGTCCCGACGAGCCGTTTTGCGCTATTTTCCATAAGCACTGAATTTTCTATCGTCTTACCTTAAATGCCTAATTGTCATCGTCACTCAGGGTGGTATGGGCCACACCGAACATGTCGCAGTAATGTCGATGCAGCAGGGTGCTGAACGCCCCGTTGAGCGTTCGCACGCTGTTTGCCCTCGAAATAAAATAACTTCCAGGTCGCTCAGTGCTCAACCGAATCATGTTCGCTCAACCGAATCAATGTGGGTGTAAAATTTTAGATTGGAATCAAAAATGACTCCTAAGAACTTCGCAGAACTTATTTGTTTAATTTCCACATTGCTTATTCGTATGTGTAAGTCAGATGTCATTAGTTTATGAGGAGAATGAAAAACTATAAACTGAGACTTTAGAGGGTTTATACTTATATAATTCTTAAGACACTAGTCTTCAAGCTTGTGCATAGTGTAGTTTAATTTATCTAAAAGCTCAGTGGGGTTGGATGCATAAGCTACGATCATCGTATCGTCGGCGTACAGAAAACACTTGCAATTATGTAAGTAATTCGGCAGATCGTTAATAAATGTCAAGAATAAGAGCGGGCCGAGAATTGATCCCTGGGGTATACCTTTGGTGATGAGCCTATGTTGCGAAAAAGCGTCATTGATGTAGACGCTTTGATACCTGCTTGAAAGGTAGTCTTTATGAAGCACCAAAAACGGGCCAGTAATGCCATAACATTCTAACTTAGAAAACAAAACTTCGTGGTTAATGTTGTCAAATGCTTTTTCAAATCAATGAACACTGAACCGGCTATTAATCCCCTGTCCAAATGTGTTCGAATACAGTCGATAATGCTAATGACAGCGTGTTCTGTTGAAAGACCCGAGCGGAACCCAAACTGCGACGAGGACAGTATGTTAAATTTTGCAAGGTAGCTAGAAATACGAATTTCGATTAATTTTTCTACTATTTTGCTGAAAAACGGGAGTATAGAAATTGGCCTGTAATTTTCTACCAGTGTCGGATCACGTTTCTTTAGTATAGGAATTACTTTAGCAATCTTCAGTTGCCTAGGAAAAATTCCTGCGATAAAAATCAAGTTGACTATATGGCAGATAACTTCAGCCGTAACGTGTTTGACCGATTTAATATGTATTGAGTGTATGTTGTCTAGGCCAGCTCCTGTATTCTTTAGTTGTGTAATAACCGTTACCACTTCATCGGTTGTACAAGGGCGTAAGAAGCAAGACTGGCACTCTAGGACTTAAATTAGTTTCCGAAGACGAAAAAAAATGACAACATATGTTACTTATCTGTTCGGGATTTTGTACTATTTTGTTCTCAATAGCGATAGTTTTGACGGTAGCTGTCTTGTTATCACGATTTAGGAAGTCAATAATGATATTCCATTTCTGTTTAACGTTTGTGCACGCGCCAATTTTCCGTTCAAAATATCTTTTATTTCACTTGCTTTAGGACACTGTCTAACTGCGCAGAAGTAGTCTCGTAACTTTCTTTAAGTCGGGTGTTGAACGGTTGCCTTTTTGTTTTTCGATATAGATTATCTTTCTTGCGAAGGGAATCCAAGAGACCCGCAGACACCCATGGGCAGCGTGGTGCATCATATCGCTTGATAAAATGTACATCATTAGTGCAAACTTTTAACGCATTCAATATTATGAGGGCAAACTCGCGCAACGCTAGTTCAGCATCAGAAAAGCATAGGACGCTAGAGAAATCAGTGCACTCTATTAACTCAACATAGTCGGACAGATTGAATTTCGTCCCATGTAACTGCCTTTTGGGAAGACTACTAGGTAAATCAAAATAAAAAAAAGATTGGGTAGTGATCTGTAATATCTACCTGCAAAATTCCTGTATGAGGGTGCGTGTCGAGATTGGAAATTGTGTTATCAATTAATGAATTAGAACCTTGCCTTGAACATTGGGTTGGGGCATTATTCAATGACTCAAAGCCGAAGCCTACAAAACAGCCAGTAAAGTCTACAAAAGCGAGGTTTTTGGTTGTCTAATAAGTCAGTGTTGAAGTCAAGGCTAAAATGATCGCATTCTTATTTTCTCGTGAAATTTTGTCTAGCGTTTCCGATAATACCGCACAAAATTCTTTTATCGACGAAGACGGTGAACGGTAAACCCCGCCAATAATTGTTTTTTTCCCAGAAATGGGAGGAAAGAAGTTTTCTATTTCCAGCCGCACGGATTCACATTTCGGAACATCGATAGACAGATCGGCACGCCTTTTATAGGATATAGTTTGTGATACAAACATAGTCACACCACCATGAGGGCTACCAGCGCGGTGACAGTATTCGGATACATATTTTGGGAAAGAATACAAGGTTTCGTCCCCCGATGAAAGCCATGTTTCGGTTACACAAATGAGTTTACAGTTATGATCAGTGTTATGCAACAATACATTAATATTATCAAAATGCTTTCTTAAGCTTCGGGCATTAACATGAATAGCTGAAGATAGTTCACGAGAACCAATTTTTTCGGATAACTCTTGTGGAGAAAAATAATCCATGATGCAATCGTTCAATTGTCATGAAATACACACAAGTCACTTTCGCTACGAATTTGAAATACCTTGCCATCCGCATTTTTTCTAGCTTTAATTACGCAGTTTTCTGTCCACAGGTAAAGCCATCTAGATTGCTTTTTCTGCTCCAGTGCCATAGCAAACAATTTCTTGTTTAATGGCGTCAGGTGTTCATTAACATATATTGCAGTGTCATTGCTGCCAGAGAAGCCAAGCGTGCTTGTTGTCAAACGCGCCTTACGGGCTTTTCCAAGAAAGTCTGTTCGTTTAGCACGAGAACAGAAGCGAACGATAAGATTTTCGGCCCGGGCCCGGCCCGGCCCGAAAACGCCATGTTCCGGCCCGCCCGAGCCCGGGCCCGAAAGGTTTGGGCCCGGGCCGGCCCGGCCCGGCCCGGCCCGGCCCGTTTCAGCTACTTATACCTTGAGCATAAAGGAGACACTGTCCAACCATCGGTGATTGTGAAGATACCTGCCGCACACCAGATATTATCTAGAGATTGTTTAAGAAACTTGTTTCAGTGATCACGACTTTCACTGGTACTGTGTATACTTTCGGTTAATTACGCCCGTAACACTCTTGCGAAATAATTGTAGGGCAATATAAAATATAATTGGAGTCATAGCTGGCTGTTTCATGTACGCACGCAGTGCTAACCACGCAATCTTATTTTTGCATTTCAAAGAACGACTACGAAATACCTCCATAAAGTGGGAGAAATAAACATGACAGACATTTTTAGTTTGAGTCTACATCAACTGCGTACGAGCTAGGGCTGTTGAGTAAAAGTAGCAAGTCTCCTGCAAACTTCATCTATTGCACAATGCAATGAAAAAAAAAATCACAGCATATCCACGGGGTGAATGATGATGAGTGGGGCGAAGCTACGGAGGGCATCATCTGTAAACCGTGAAACTCTTCCGTGAAATGCGCCCAGTACATAACATAAAGAGTGTGAAACATCGTGTATATATTAAACATCAAACTTTTATTGTACTGTTGGTTTACGTGGTCCCTTCATTATCACTTGTGATCGGTGAAATGCAAGGAAGAAGTCCGCTCCCGAGCGAAAGAGCGCCAAGAGCGACCGCATTCCCCGCTCGCCCTGTGCGAATTAAAGGCAAGGCTAGAGGGAAGACAGGACGCGCGTTCCACGACGCGAGGTCGGCAGCATGCCCAACGAAAGCCAACGGAACGCGATCGTGCAAGTGCTCCGGCTTCGCATCGCCTCATGGTTCCATTTAGCGTCCCAAAACCAAATATATTTTCGTAGAAATAATTTCTTTATCATGTACATTAAGACGAAAAGTTGAAAGCTCACTGGAGTGTATCGCCCGCAAAGTATGTCTTTTAGTGTGATTTAACTCTCGTACGGCAGGGTCCTCGCGCCGTTGCCGGTCCACCTCGCCCGTTGACGATCGGGCGAGGTGGCTACATACAACTACTACTACTACTACACTTTAAGAAAAACATCTGTCGTTCTTTCGTTCTGCTTTTACAAAACATCTGGCGTCTTTCGTTGGTTTATTTCATCAATCAACGGCGTTTTGAACAAAATTTTTATTGTTTAATCACGCACAGGAGAAATCTCACCAGGCACTACCTTGGAGGTAAACAATGGCTGCTAATGGGAATGAGAGCCAGAAGAAGTCGGCTTTTAGCTAACACTTACACTTCTACTTCTACTAACGTTTCCTACTGGAACATGCCAATGGCTGCTAATGGGGAATGAGAGACAGAAGAATTCGGCTTTTAGTTAACGCGCACGCTGCGAATTTTTTATTGTTCAACAACGCACAGGAGAAATCTCCCACCGGCACCACCTTGGAGGTCAAAGCGTAAGACTTGTTACGGACTACTACGACGACTACGAGGGACGAACGGGTGCCGCCTTAAGGAGCTTCGCCCCTAAAAAACGTGCTCTAGCTGCTTCTGGGAGGAATACACCAGGCTGGGCAGCGTTACATAAAAAAAAAATAATTAAAGCTGTCGTGTTGACTCCTCGGCAGGAAACTGCACCCAACGTACACTACGTTTTCGTGTTCAAAACAAGAAGGTTCTTTGTCCCACCCTTCTTCTCCGAGTCACCGCCACCGCAGTGCCATAGATGTGTCAAAGCGAGGCACACCCGTTAGCGAGCGAGCCACCGTCCTCGCTGTTCCCTGAAGGTGGCTTTCTCGTCGTATTCGTGTGACCGCCTTCGATCTTTGAAAATGTTACGCCTTAAAGCAAGACCGGACTAAGGGCTTCCAAAACAACGGTCTAATAGAGCGCCGAAGTCAACACATCTTATATACACTAATCTAGGCACTTTACCGTTTCCTTACACGGTACCCAAGAACGTCTTTCACTCGCTATAATAAAGGAAACACATTAGGCGTTTTTTGAAATTACGTGTAGCATACCGATGGAGCACAATTGTAGACGTCTTGTAGTGTGCAATTTCTGTGCGCGCCATTGCACTCTAGGTGGTTTAAATTACCCGGAGACCTCAACGACGGCGTCTCATATAGCCTGGGTCACTTCGGAGAGTTAAACCCCACAAAACAACAAAAACAAAGACAACGTACACACACAATTATACAGACACGTATGAAACCCGGGCCTAATACGGGCCTGGCTCAGGCCCGAGCCCGACCCGAGCCCGAGCCCGGCCCGGGCCCGATCCAACAATCCCTTACCCGGCCCGGCCCGGCCCGGCCCGCGGGCCGGGTCGGGTCGGGCCCGGGCTTTCGGGCCGGCCCGGGCCCGTGCAGTGCTCTATTTCCAGCATCTCGCGTAGAAACTCGGTGAACAACATCAATGTCCTCCACCTTTATCGAGCTCCCAATCTTGTCACTGATTTTCTTAATTAGAAGGCAGTCTTCTCCTTGAGTATGAGGGACGCCTCGTATCTCAAGGTTATTTAGACGGGAATACTGATCCAATTCTTGTACTTGATGAGAAAGTAGCTCACTCTGTTAAATGCGAAGCATTTCTTAGCGAACCTCAGCACTTTGGGCGTTTCTATCTATCTATCTATCTATCTATCTATCTATCTATCTATCTATCTATCTATCTATCTTAGCCGCCTACGTCTGGGCGCTCTCCTGGTCGTCTCCATAGGTTGCAATATACCGAAATTTGCATAGCATAGGATGAGTGTATGAAGAACACGATTCACTGGTGATGACGTGAATGACGCAAAATACCTGTCGTGTACGCCATGAAACCCTTTCTCTCAGTCACGTGTGGAACATAACCGCATACCAGGGTTGATGTTATGCGGGTATGTGCCACAGGTGATAACAGAGTCTCAATCAATGCCGTAACCGCGAACATACACATTCACATGGAAGGAAAGTGATAATAATAGTAATTGTTGAGGTTTTACGTCCCAAAACCACGATATGATTATGAGAGACGCCGTAGTGAAGGGCTCCGGAAATTTTGACCATCTGGTATTCTTTAACGTGCACTGACACGTTACACAGTACACAGGCCTCTAGCATTTCCCCTCCAGCGAAATACAACTGCCGTGGCCGGGATCGAACCCGCGACCTTCGGGTCAGCAGCCTAGCACCGTAACCACTACACCACAGCGGCCGACACAAGGAAGGTTAGGGAGCTGAAGACAGAGCACTCCTGGAAGACACTGGGCTACCATCCACACGTCCACGTAGTCCGCAACGTCGACCACGTGGATTACGCAAAACTGGGGTCAATGCTTTCTACAATAACTCTGCAGAGAAGACCACGCGCCTCATGATTACTGGTGACTTCAACACTGATTTATCAAAACTCATCAACGCCCATGGTTCTTAGACGGTATGAAAGACGGCTTGAATGTGGACAGGACATCACAAGACCTCGGTGCCACGTCCAGGGCAGAAGGCAACATAGATAATTTCTTCTTGAAAGCCACCCGCGGTTTCCACCAGCTCTACTATACCTCGTACTTCACTACACTTAGACTGTTCGTAGCCGCGATCACGAATGGATCCGATAACAAGTGCTGTCCAGCTGCTGGTGCTCACTGGTCACGGTGATGATGACCTTATTCAAAAACTGCCAAGAACCCCTTCCACACATACACATGGGTTCATGAAACGTGCGGGCGTTCTCCATCATAACGGATAAGCATAAGCATAACAACTGTAACGCAACCCTAACAACTGCAACTGTGACTTTAACGTACGTGCAGTGCGCCTGCGCGTGCCACGCGGCTTTGTATATATCTAGGGAAACTTTTCTGAATAAAGCTTAGTTGCGAGTAGCGCCTGTCCTGTGCATCTCTGTACCTTCATTGTCCTATTCGAATTCGCGCTATCCTGTATTGAAGAGTATAAGCACTTCATATCAGCTTACTGCGTCTGGTGTTGGTAACACCTATGTTGCGGTTGCATCGTTAAGCACCCGTAAACAACTGGTTATATAACACATGTGCGACTCTTCAAAATATGTGTGTGCGTATACCATTTGCACATTTCTCTAGCGTCATTACGTAACGTTTCGCTCAATGTGAAAAATTGCGGCCCAGTCACCTTCCTGCGCATGCTTCGCATAACATCGATTCCCACGGTACATCGGATCTGCTGAATTTTTTCCTCAGTTCTTTATTTTCCGTGAGAAGTGTGGCATGAGCTGATTTGAGGTCATCGAAAGAATCACTGACTGACACGCTCTTTTTGAGGCTTTCGAGCTCTTGCTGTAGCGCCTTAAATTCCGCCTTGTTTTCCTGTGCCAATTCTTTTTTTGAGTTAGTGATAGCCATCAGCAGTTCCTTCATTTTGGTTTCAAAGGTACCGCTCAAGTTTTCTAGTTATTTTGCTAGTGAAGCAACCATTGGAGCCATACTGCACGGGCGATCGGTAGACAGTGAATAAGCGGACAGTTTGATAAGGAGCTTAAACAGCACCTGCAGGTAGGAGCAGTATTAGTTTGGTCCCAGGAATAGTCTGCTGTCTCAGTTCTCCCGTGCAGTAATGGTGCGTAGATTTGTGCGCCGGCGGTTTAAATAGGCAAGTCCGCTGTCAGGGGTCACTGCAGCTCGTCAGGGTGCAACTGGTCGTCACTACGCAGGCGTACACGACACCATGCCTCACGCACGTGTCATGCCAGCATAACCACCGAGACGTGTCATCCTTCCGTGAAACCCGGCACCAGTCTGTTTCCAACGAAGCGGCTCTCGAAACTGGCGGATCTGCAGGTACGAGCAGTATTAGTTTGGTGCCAGGAACAGTCTGCTGTCTCAGATCGCCCGTGCAGTAATGGTTACCACTGCGTCCTCGAATGTGAGGTCGGGAATCTCGAGTAGCCGCGTCTTAATCGCTGCGTTGTTTATGCCACATACAATTCGGTCTCTTACCATGTTGTTAAGTTCGGTTCCATAATTGCAGTGCTCGGACAAACACTTGAGCGCCGCAACAAAGTCGCTGACTGCTTCTCCTTCGGAACGCCCCCTTGAATTGAAGCGAAACCGTTGCACCACGACGGATGGAGTGGGGGCGTAGTGCCTACCAAGTACGGCCAGTATCTCGTCGAGCGTTTTATCTCGAGGCGTTTCCGACTTTACAAGGTTACGAAGTAGTGCATAGGTACGAGGCCCGCAGCAGCTCAAAAATATTCACCTTTTCTTTGCTGGCACGACGTCGTTGGCTTCGAAGAACTCTTGGACGGACTCCACGTACGCAGGCCAGGCGTCGCTTTCCCCTCGAATGCTTCGATCCTACCGAAGGTAGGCATCGTTGTTCACGCGGTTCGGTCTTCGTCGCCAGTTCTTACATGTAGCCGGAATAAGTGGAGCCGAGACCCGAGCTCAGCGAGAACACAGCATGAACTATTTATTGCTTTCATACTGCCCCAGCCCTGTTTTCCTCAACCCACTTCCGCTCGCAGCAGTAGATGTCGCTAGTAGCTGGCGGCGCTACACCTGGTGCAGCACACAGTATCAATTGTCACGCAGTATGTCCAATGACAGCGGCCCCTTCTGAATTTTTTTTGTATGTTTCACCGCATAACGGTTTTGCGTTGCGGCGGAGCTGACTTATGCTTTCCCTTCTCCATGACATGGCTGTAGAGCTTTTGCTGCAATTATCTACGACATGTGCTTTTCCAGGCTTGCATATTTGAAGAGAAAGCGTAGCAAGAAACAGCTGAAATGTGGCGGCAGGCCGCACAACTTATTGACAAGCTGTTGAGATCGAATTGGCGTGACACTTTAGTTTGACTATTCTTTGCCACGGAGAAACACAGGGCACCTATTTCACGCTGCATGTAGTGCTAATTTATAGCCCCTACCTCCCCTTATCTCTCACTGCAAGAGGTCCCTGATCACTTCCACCAGTCCACAAGGGGTCCCCAAAACATCAATGGCTGAGAACCACTGACCTATATGTCAGAGCGTGAACAATTTCTTTTACATGCACAAGGACTTTTTCTTTGAATGCGTTACAAATTCTTATACTTCAAAGGATACAATAAATGCTGGTTGTAGTACTTTATGGAATCAAAACAATAACATCCACAATGTAAATGTAAAAATATACATTTTCATCTACCACAGAACCTATGCTCATTATTGAACAGATGAAACAACAAACACAATGCAACCTGAGCACTAATTCACAGCAGTAAAATAATATGAAGGTATAATTCAAAATTTCATCACAAAGCGCAACACATGCACTTCGCAATGCCAGTATGCAAGCACAATCCAAAGAGCTGGCACAGCAGTGCACAGCAGTGGCGTGCACAGCAGTGGCGTAGACAGGAGAGGCACACCGCGCCCTCCCCCATTGAAATTTTTTTTTGCTATGGCATACAGAGCCGAAAATGACACTTGACCACATCTGCCTGCCCGGCCCCCACTTCAATTTTCTGCCTACGCCCCTGATGCACAAAAACTTGGTGTCTGCTTACACATGACGGCAACTCGATAAGTCAATAAAAGCTTGCAACACTTTTGAGAAATGTGACTGTGCAATAGGCATGTTGGTGTACCATTTTTCTTAATATTGCATTAGTTTGCCCTCAGGCATGAAAACATGTTACACATGATTGTGCAGTTCACTTTTTTGTATAAAGACCTGTGCTGTCAACCATGGATCCACCTGCCAAGGTTTGTAAACACAGTCGCCTTTATCACATATTTTTAAGAAATAATGTAAATTTATAAAGTTAAGCTTGGGAACATGGCATCATTTCACAACCCTATTCACCCGTATTATTATGCAGAAGTAGTAGACCAATGGTTACAATATTTACACGCCAGCTAGTGCCATCAAATGCGACCGGAATGTAGTTCCTCGTCACCTTCACTAGCTCAATTTTTATGGTTCACGCAGAAGTACCACATTGAAAATGAATCCAAATACCATGACAGGAAAGTTACCTCGGAGTTAGGGAATAGCATGTTTTGAATTAAAAATTGCCTATCAATACTGGTGGTGGCTTGGAACATTAGAGCCAAGGACTGGACATGCCATGAGGTTGAATAAAAATTGAACAGGCAATAAATAACGGCTGTAAAAGTAAATAATCATGCTTAGTAAATTAAATGAGTTTACATTCAGCGTCTTTTCAAGTCATGCAAAATTTCCAAATGCACACTGTTATTGGAAAGTTTGGACTCAGCACCGTGCATAACACAGTGCAGCAGACCAAGTGTTGACAATCCTAAATACTGAGAGATGTACAAGATCATCAGTATAGTATACTGCAAGGCAAAGGAGTGTTCACAGAATAGACCGTCTAGTAGACAAACAGGTGGGCCAGAACTGTTGCTGCTTTGCCAAAAGTGTTTAGTCTTCCTGAAAAAGATTTCAAGTAAAGAAGTCCGTTGAAGTAAAATGACAACTTGGGCGAGTTGGTATCGGTTCATACTTCGGTATACATGCGACGTATACATATATATGTGTATGTGATGCGGAATAAACCTTTCAGTTGCGAGTCAGCGCTTGTTGTGTGTGTCGTTTCTTCTCCCTCTAGTGTGGTCGTTTTGTTGGTGCGCTGTTAATTTGAAGTATAAAGAAGTCCATTAAGCTTTCTGCATTCATACAAAATACCAACTTGACTTCTCTTACTGCAGTTTTCTAAAAAAGCGCATAAACACAAAATTAAGAAGCTGCCAAGTATTTTCTTGTGAGATATGCAATGAGTGTGCAGCACACTTCCATTCTTGTAATACCTAGAAAGACGCAGCTTTACGATACAGAAAGGCGGCGCTCACTTGCTTGTCCATGTTTTGCTGCCATGTTTTTATACACGTAGCAAAAGAACAAGGTAAAATAGCTAGTGTGCAGTGTTGCTCGTTGTTTCGTGGAGGCAACTCCTATTAGAAAAATAATTCATTGATCCTCAAAACTTACTGCAAGTTCTCCCAAATAAATTATATAAAATCCTAGGCTCTACGGCACAAAATATAGATATATACTTATGAGGCATGCCATAGTGGACAGCCTCGATTTTTTAATTTACATTTAAATATAAAACTCTGCTTATGCCCTTCTGACTAAACGAGCGGTGTACATAGCACCTGCCTGTAAGCACTGCACCATCCTGCTTCTGCGAACTATGAAATTTGTGCGCACCGAAAATTTTCTATGCTGCTTACTGCTTGCTATTACCTTAAATGTCCCCTAGCCAACACAGACTAGACAATCAATTGTTATAACTATCAAGTGTAAATGAATGTAAACATTTACTGACTTTCTTAAGACACGGTTTTGAATAAGCACGATAGCCAAAAATATCTGCCACTGTGAATTAAAACTTACACCTCAATTTCACAGTACAGGGCTAAAGCCTCATTTTAAGCAGTCACAACCATAGGTCGGTAAGCTCACCCAGACTCATATCGAGACGTGAGTCTGAGTGAGTCTTGGTGAGTAAAGGTTTTGTGAGTCTGAGTCCGAGTGAGTTCGGTTGAGAAAAATTACGATGAGTCTGAGTGAGTCTGGTTGAGGAAAATTTTGCTGAGTCTGAGTCCGGGTGAGCCCTTAGGGCAAAATATATTGCATGAATGAGATGGAGTGACAGACAGACAGACAATGAACTTTATTAAGATAGTCCTGAGGAGCACCGCAGCCGTTCAGGACGGCAGCGCCGCGGGCCGCTCCCACGTGGGGACGGGAAGGCCAAGCCTCACCGCCGCGTCGTGGGCCCTCTGGACGGCCCTTAATTGGTGTAGTAGATTCGAGCTCCTTAGCTCGGAGCACCACTCTTCTTCAGTGAGGCGTTGAGGGCCCCGTAAGGAGGGACACCGCCAGAGCATGTGATCTAAACTGCTTCTCGCGCCACAATCGGGACAGTCCGGTTCAAATTCATCCGTGTAAGAACTTAGGGTTGATAGACTAGGATAAGACCTGGTCTGCAGCATGCGAAGCGTGGCAGCCTGAGCCCTGGAGAGTTTCTCGTGCGGAAGAGGAAACGTTCGCCTAGACAGCTGGTAGTGCGTACAAACCTCGTTGAACGTGAATAAAGGATCTCGAAAGACCTCCCGACCAGTCCCCGAGGTACCGCCACCGTCCAACCCGGCGCTGTGGGTTAACTCGCGCGCGCGGGTGTGGGCGACCTCGTTGAGGTTAGTCAGAGAGGATAAGTGCGACCCGAGATGAGCCGGAAACCACGTGATGGTGTGTGAGGAAATGACTCTGTCACCTAGGATGTGTGCGACCTCGGCGCAAACGGAACCTGATGCAAAGGCTCTGACAGCCGCGCGAGAGTCGGTGTAGATTTGATGCCTATTGTCGTCAAGTAAAGCGAGAGCCACCGCGGCCTGCTCGGCTCTAGCCGGGGTGGTATTCATGAGAGATGCAGAGTTGAGAACTGCGCCACTGTGGTCCACTAGGACGGCCGTAAATTTTGCCGATCTGCCGTACTGCGCGGCGTCCACAAAGCATGCGGAGTGCGGGTCATCGCGAACTTGTTTTAGTAAGGCCTCGCTTCTGGCCCTTCGCCTGCCTGCATTGTGCTGCGGGTGCTTGTTGCGGGGAAGCGGCTCGCTGCTCCCCAGTAAGGCTAAACTTGCATTCTTCCTCAAGAGATGGATTACAACCCAAAACCGCCAGAATCTCCCTGCCAGCGGGCGAAGTAGACAGCCCGGCAACCTGAGCCGTGTGCTGCGCCTCAATAATTTCCTCTAACGTGTTGTGAACCCCGAGCTGCATTAGCCTCGTTGTGCTGGCATTCATCGGAATACCCAGCACCCGTTTGATGCTTTTCCGAATGAGTATATTAAGCTTCGTCTTTTCGTGATTCTGCCAGGAGTGCATGGCGGCCACGTATATGACGTGACTCATCAAGAACGCGTGGAATAGCTTCAAGAGATTGTCCTCCCTGATTCCACCTCGACTGTTCGAGACCCGAGTAATTAGCCGTACCATGCTGTTCATCTTCGCGGTAATTTTGGCGATGGTATGCCCGTTGCATCCGTTGGATTGGATGAGCATACCGAGAACCCTGATAACCTTAACTCTGGGAATGGAGTGTCCTTCGCTGGTGTGGAGTACAATGTTGACCTCCGACAGGGGGACCCAGCCCTTAGGCTTAACCCCCCTTCTACTAGGTCTGTACAGAAGGAGCTCCGACTTGCTCGAGGAGAGGCGGAGCCCCGTCCCTACGAGGAAATCCTCTGTGCGATCCAGCGCTTCCTGAAGGGCTTCCTCCACCCTACCCTCGCTGCCTCCGACACACCATACGGTGATGTCGTCCGCGTAGAGGGTGTGATTGGTGCCCTCGACTTCCGAAAGCCTCTGAGACAATTTGTACATGGCGATGTTGAACAGGAGCGGGGATACCACCGAGCCCTGCAGTGTGCCCCTCGAGCCGAGCTCGATGGGCCCTGACCGGAGGTCCCCAATATTTAGTGCAGCCTTTCTGTGTCTGAGGAACGAGCCGACAAATGCGTGGAAGTTCTGGCCTAGACCGAGGTCTGAGATGGAATCGAGTATGTGGGCGTGCGAGACATTATCGAAAGCCTTCTCTAGATCTAAACCCAGAATGGCCCTGACGTCCCTCGTGTTTCTATCGATGATCTGACATTTTATCATCTTCATGGCGTCTTGAGTGGAAAGGGAGTGTCGAAAGCCAATCATGTTATACGGAAAAATGTGCTTGGATACACGGTTGTTAATCACATGTTCAGCCACTTTGCCTATGCACGACGTGAGTGAGATCGGCCTGAGATTCGTCAGGTCAGGAGCGCGCCCCGGCTTCGGAATTAGGACGACCGACGCCAGCTTCCACGATTCTGGAACCGCACCCTTCTCGCAGACCCGATTTATTTCGTCGGTTAGGAATGCGATCGACTCGTCGTCCAAGTTGCGAAGAAGTCTGTTTGAGATGCCGCCCGGACCCGGAGCAGAACGACTATTGAGACCTTCGAGGACCTCCTTCACCTCAGGGACGCCAAAGGGCTCGTCCAAAATGGCCATCGGAGGGCCCTTGTAAGGCGGATAGACCACATCATGCGCAGTGGCTAAAGGTAGATATCTTTTGGCGAGCGACTCAAGTATTGCCGTATCGGAGTTGTCCTGGCGGGCCAAATGTAGAATCTTATCAGTGGCGCGTCTCTGATTAGTCCTGGAATTGGATTCCTTTATCAAATGCTTGAGCAGGCTGCATTTACCGCCAGTTCGCATCTGTCCGTCCACCGAGTTGCAGATTTCATTCCACTGTTGCTTGGAAAGCATTTGACAGTGCATCTCTATGGTGCGATTCAATTCCGCGATCTTTTTTCGCAGTCTGCGGTTCAGCCGCTGACCTTTCCATCTAGCCAGTAAGGCCCCTTTAGCCTCCAGAAGGTGTGCCAGTCAGCTGTCCATCCTGTCAACATTCATTTCGGTGGCAACGGACTTGGTGGCCGATTGTACATCCTCCTTAAGCTGCGCTACCCAACTATCTAGGGAAGTGGGTTTTTCGGCTTCCCTCTCCTCCCTGATTTTACGGAAAATATCCCAGTCAGTAATCGTAAACTCGTTCGGCGACCTCTTACGCACCACCAATGACGTGGCCAGCACGCAGTGATCACTGCCCAAGGTCTCATTAAGACTACACCACGCGGCGTTCCCGACGTTTGCGACGAAAGTAAGGTCCGGCGTGGTATCCCTGCTGCACGAGTTTCCGATCCTAGTTGGAAAGGACGGGTCCGTGACCAGGGTGAGACCGTAGTCGGACGCCGCCTGCCAGAGGTTTGCCCCCTTGGCCGTAACGCGGTGGTATCCCCACTCATGATGCGGAGCATTGAAATCACCAGCCACTACAAGCGGAGAACCTGCCGCCTTGCGTACCGCCTTAGAAATGAGAGACGTAAAACGCTGCCTCATATCTCGTGGGGAGCTGTAAATATGAAGAAGAAAAAGGCTATTCCTGAGCTGGCCGCTAGGAATGAGCTCGATTAGCGAGTGCTCTGTTTTACTGTGGTCCATAAATAAACTGTGTACGACGAAGGTGAGCTTTTTTGATACTAGCGTACAGATACCTCTTTTGCCCTGTCCGTATATCGAATGAGACTCGTATCCCGAAAGAGAGACCGAGTCAGCCAGTGTCTCCTGTAGTAAAATGACGTGAGGGCTATTAGGATGGGATCTGACAAACTGCTGCAGGACTGCCTTTTTACGTTGGGAGCCGCAACAGTTCCACTGCCAAACAACTATTTTACTATCGTTACCCGCCATGGTTGCGGCCGTCGATTAGCCTGTCATCCGAGACGCCGTGATCAGACGCCAGCTGCGGTGAATTTTGGAACGCCCGGGCTGTGGAGCTACCTACTGACGGAGAGGCGGTGCGCACGACAGAACCGGACAGCTGATCCGTGATCGTTATCTTAGATTCGACTGAATCGACTCTCGCGTTCATGGCAGAGACCGCTTCGCTGAGGGCTTTGAGCGCGTCCCTCAATTCGGACTGGAATCCTCTTAACTCTGCTCTCAGCTCGTCGATGCCCTCATCTAGTATGGGTTGGGACAGCGCTCTTTTTTTGGCGGGACGCCGGGGCGTAGGCGTCTCGGCAGGCATTTCCATCAGCGTTTCTATTGGCGTTTCGGCTCTTTCGGTTACAGGTGGCAGATGGCGTTGAACCGGTTGTCCCTGACCAGCCCTCTTCATCTCGTCCATCTCAGCCCTCAGCTGCTCTAAAGCGTTCCTGAGCGAAGCATTCTCGCGTTGTAGCTGTAACAACCTAGCCGCGCTATGCTCTGGCGGTGGTGATGAAGCCCTCCTTACCCTTGACGCTGTTCCCTTGACTCGATCGGCCCACTCGGTCGGCCCGGGCGCAGGTGGCTCATGGATACGCACAGTTGGCGGCCCCCTGGAGCGGGAACGGCCTCTGGAACTCGAGCGGCTCTTGGAACGGGATCGTGGCGTCTCGGAGCGTCCCCTCGAGGATGACCTGCTTTGGGCTCGTTCTCTTATGGGCGACGCAGGTGACTTGACTTTCTGACGCTCCCTCCTTCTTCTGCGAACGATGTACGGCATATGAAATCGCTGCTTACATGACTTGTCCGCTGTGGGATGAGGGCCCCCACACAGGGCGCATTCTGGTGTACAGACGTGGTCTTCGGTCGGAGATTCAATGCCGCATCCCCTGCAGATCGTGTTTTCGGGTGTCGAACAAACATCGGCCCGGTGTCCCAGTCTGCCGCAGGCGTAGCATACGTCCGTTTGTCTACGGTAGAGTGTGCATCGAAGCATGCTTGGTCCACACACGACGTAGTTGGGTACCTTTAGTCCATCAAAGAGGACAACGACCGTAGTGGTGTTCCTGATGCGCTTGACCTCCAGGGCCGTCGAATTCCTAGGGTGTACCATAATGCCTGTGATCTCTTCTTCGCTGAAGTCGAGGTCGACGCCCTTGATGACGCCCTTACATGTGTTGTCCGGCGCAGCCAAATAGGAGCCGACTTCGTAGTTTGCCCCTCCAACTGTGCTTAACTCAACTTTCGAGTATGCCCGTGCGTTCTTCTCCTCCGGCGTACTCACGACGAAAATATTTTGCATGACGTTGGAACACACAATATCATTGGCGATTTCGGCCGCAGCAAGCTGCGCCGCCGACGCGAGAGCATGGGCCACCTTGATTTGACTCACGTTCTTCACATTTAGGCCTCCCCTGGGCCTAACTATGATCCTGTAGTTCTCTCTCGGCAGAGGGGGGAGCCTGGACGCAGCGATGATACGCTTTTTCACGCCGGCGGGAGTGCGTGCCCCGCCGATTCCGCCTCCGCGTTGAGCCGAGTGCGTCTGCCCGCCCTGCGCGGGCGTTCCTTGCGTATTGCGTTTTGAAATGGCCGTAGTCCACCCGGACTGCATGCACTCTTCAGGAGTGATATCCTCCCCCTCCACGGTGACTTGCATGGACATCTTGGAAAGAATAGGCACGGCTGCGCGGGGGAGACGCTCCTCCGCCGCGCCTTCGACGGAGAAGTAGGCCTAGCCGGTTAGGCCTAGTGGCCTAGCGGCGTTGTCTGGACGAAAAGACTTGAGAATCCAGCAAAGGGACCACTCACAGACGAAACTTTGGTATCCACGTGAACTCCGTAACTTGCCGCGTCAGGTACCACAAAAGGTAGCATAAGGCAGAGAAACTATTGGACTGAAATCATTGAAACAAGCAGGAGCCGATGTTCGAACTTTTGCACTAGTCGGCGCCCCCTGGTGATCAGATGGAGTGGGCTCCACATTTTTCGCCGACCTATGGTCCTATATAGTCAACTTCAGCATTACTATCGCTCATGTTTACACTCACGTATACTACCACCTACTTCAGCGCGCTACCATTCATACATCAGCTCTACATTTATTGATCAGAGGCGTGATTTGTGGAGGAAGAGGGGAAGGCGGTGCCTTGACCTGCCCCTCCTACCCGGAAACTATTCACGGGAACTTATGGATAAAATATCTCGTGTGAGTCACCTCTTTCAATAAAAAGGTGCTTTTGAATTGCAAACTCTGATAACTCGTGTTTGAAGGTACGAGATCAAAAGATGCTAAGCAGAGCACCGATTATGCGAGATATTCGTGTTAAAGAGCATTGACACTATGGTAGAAAAAGCTATTTATAGGCTAACGGACTCATGAGTTGACTCACTCAGACTCAAATTGAGCCGTGAGTCGGAGTGAGTCCGTGTGAATTATATCTTGGCGAGTCTGAGTCTAAGTGAATCCGGTTGAGAAAAATTATAGTGAGCCTGAGTCCGAGTGAGTCCGGACGAGGAAAAATTTGGTGAGTCTGAGTCCGAGTTAGCCCTAAGGGCAAGATATGTTTGGTGAGTGAGTCTGAGTGAGGTCCACGTTTTTTGCCGACCTATGGTCGCAACAGGACTAACATATGTGTCGCAAATTTGTGAATAGTTTTGCTACTACCGAACACACAAATAAAGTTAAACACCATATTAACAACGCGCTGGTGAATTTCAATGTACTTTGGTGTACAGGCAAACTCATTGTTAAGGTAATGCATCACAATACTGACCATTAGAAGCAAAACAGAAAGGCGAGCTATAGTAGGCGGGTAATAGGTGAGGTTCAAGTTCAGGTATATATTTTTTGCTGAAGAAATAAAACTTTCAGTTGTGAAAGCGCTCGTCTTGTGCACTTTCTTGCCCTTGTCTCCTTAGCACTGCTATTATATAAGTACTGACCATTTCGGCAGGAACACTATGAATCGCTCACAATACAGTAAATTTCATGCTACAGGTGTTTATTATCGAGGCACTCTACTGTAAATTCAATATAGTGTAATAGGTGAGACAGGGTGCAGGTGCAGTTTTTGTATACTGTATCGGCTGAGTGAGATAAGAGCTACCACGAAAGTGGACTCAAAATAGTGGTACTCGCAAGGTTTTCAATGTACCAATGACTTGATTCATTAGGCACTGGTATGCATTGCACGATTCAGAAATGGATTATATTCGGTCACACTCTCCTAACGAGATTGCTGCTACCAACCCAGGTTCTGTGAAGCATCCAGATGAGCTTCAAGAGTTCTTATCAAGCTGTTGGTGTACAGAGCTGCATAGCGTTGCATGCGCCATCTTGAGCACCATCTCCAGAGTAAAACTGTACAGATTTTTTGCAGTAACTCACTATTTCATGCTGCACTAAACAGCTGTAAAGAACACCAATACCTAATTCAGATAGCTGGCATAAATTCAGTGTGACGTCCATGCATGAAACAATCTATTAACTCTAAATTTATTATCCTAACGCACTCGAACACCAACGACTAATTCAATACATAATACAAAACTCGCAGTGTAGATAAAGCGTTTTTTTTTTACTCTGGGAAAACAGATCCCACAGCTGTAAGATTTTTGACATTGCTCCTCCCGTTTGATGTTAGCATTGAAAGCGTTGCTGTGCATCTTGCGCAAAAGTGACGTCGGAGACAGACTTTAAGAGGCGTCATACTTTTTGCCGTTGTGCTCTTTTTCTGTAAAGCTTCTTTTGTATTATCCTTTAATCCTCGTACCCTCTTCCTTTGCACAGCATGGCCAGCCAGTTTAAGAACTGGCTAACCTGCTTGTATTCCCATCTATTTCTTTCTTTCCATCCTTCATTTCATGTCTTGCAGCATTTACAACTATACACATCAAGTTCATTAGTGTAGTGTTGCTAACTGCACAAGCATTCATAACCTTCACACTACAGCCAACCGAAATTGCACTGCCTGTGTGAGACCAGACAGCAAATACTTGCAGTTTCAAGCTCATTCCACACCTACCATTTAGTCAAAAACGCAACATTTGAGTTTCTGATAAATTAAGTTGTTTGCCGTGTATCATGCTATTGAAAGAGCTCAAAACAAAGCATTTTGCAGCATGGAGTAGGTGCACAACTGCACATCCTTTGAGAATTTGCGATAGAATCATCTGGTGACCTGCGTGCCATTGTCTACTGCTGCTGGTGCTGTACATTCATCAAGAAGCATGAAGGTAGGAAGCTTACATATGACTTACAGAGGTAAACCATAAAAATGACGAAAGGTGTTCTGTTCTCGCTGTACATTAGTTTTTTTAACTGTGATAATGCGTAATGGCTGCTTAGCCTTGCTTCAAAGCTTCATAATAGTCTTATGCGAGTCACATTTGTTTTAATGATTGTCCCTCTACCATCAGGATTGCATAGAGCTGACTTGCACTGATGTGATTGAATAAGTCTGGCACAGCTCACACATCTTCAACTGGATGAGAATATTCACATGAAATCCAGGAAAATTCAAGATGTCACTAATTATGTCACAACATTGTCACTAATTAAGTGACAATATCGTAAAATGCATGTGCTACACCATACACGCTGTCACTTAGCAGACAACTGTCACATAATATGGCCATAATCATATTTCTGCAGCATAATTTATTCGCTCCAGTGCAACCTAATGATTTAATTACCGTATGGCATGCTGTTTTTTTAACACGAAAGTGTTTTATGCCCGGGTCCACCAAAACTTCAGTGACGTTTTTCCATCACGGAAATGACGTCGAAAAAATATACAGGATCAGGTGGCAAAGAAAAAAAGTTCAGTCAATGGGCAACGAACCCACGACCGCTTCGTCCGTATCAACAGATGCCGGACACGCTATCCACTGCGCCACGGTCACAGACTCTATAGGCTTTACAAACGCGCCTTTTATATCTACCACTCTCCCGGTCGGCGGAGTGGTGTTGCCCTCTGGGAGCGGGAAAGTAAAGTCATTTGTCATTACTATGGCCTCCGCGATTAGCACATGCAACGCGTTACACGTCCTTCCCATTCGGCGCGCTTTCAATAGAAGTTCAATTTGGCAATGCCTTAACACACCGCGAGGTTGCGACCTTAGCCAAGCGTCGTAAAAGCGTCAGCCTCGCTCATAGCTCTGCGACGCGCGCCTGCTTCACCTGGCTGTAACACCACGTTCCTGGCTCACGCGCTCGCCGCTACAAAAATCGCGGCCAGGCTACCGGGGCGGCACGACGCGCTTTGCGTTTCCCTCTAGTCCGGCCGTGATGTTCAATCACATTTTAACATGCCGCGGGATGGCGACCAAGTTGTGCGTCCAATATGCGACGCTCTTCTGGCTATCACACCTACTTCTCTGATAACGCTTTCGCCGTTAGCTACCACAGCTACCACAAGGGTTTGTTTAACCATTTAGCAGGGACGTTAGTCGCCGGATTGGAGATGTACCGCCAATCAATAAAGTGAGCACATCCACGTTAAATGGCACTATGGGCACACTGCGCTTCTACCTCTCCGCTGACGAGAACGCCTCTAGCGGCGGCGCGCGCGTCCGTGGCGTGATAGAAGCTTTCGAACGCCGCGGCCGGTGGCAGCTTTCGTGCCAACTCCTTCGTGTTTTTCCGCAGTCTTGCAAAGCGTTTCTTCTTTGGCGGTCGTTCCACGGCTCACCGTTGCAGCGACAAGGTTTGTTGTGTAGTGGGCTGTCACAATACCTACAGCAATTCACCTGGAACAAAGTTTTATCGCTTCCCGAAGGCTCACTGGGAGAAGGAGAGACGCCAACGTTGGATACAACATGTTCGCCGTGACAAGTAAAACATTTTGTCATTTTATTCGGTGCAGGTTGTTACGTTTATTCTATGTGAGAGACGCCCTTGGAATGAAACATCGTTTTAGACCTGCCTTAATTGTGAGACACCCATTATTCATGGTCTTCATATGGCAATACCTTTTTCTTTTCTCACGCTGAATCGGTATCGCGAAGACATCGTTTAATTCTGCACAGGGAGCTCAAACAAAATAGCAGAATTTGCACTAAGCATTTCGTATGCAGTGCTAAGGCCAGTGAACAGGAGCACCCAGCATACCTCCCAACGATTTTTCCATCCCCTTACAGGTCGCTCACGTGAACATTACGAAAGGTGCGGTAACATTTATGCGTGTTTTGCATGTTGTTTAGGCTTGATAGCGATGAATATTCCTTTCGTTCTAGACGTATTCCGTTCATAGTTTATATCCTGAGGGCACCTGTTTTGCGCTTGTCATGCTCGCGTGCTATTTTCGTTAGCAATAAACAACAAAACACTTTGTGCTAAAATCAGTTTTCTATATCTCTGGAGGTACGCGGCCACTGCCGCAGCGTGCTTGCACTAGCCGGCTATGCCTGCTCTGCAGTTGCAGGTCGCGTCAATGACGCCTCTGTTTCAAGAGAGCTTAAAAAAAAGCAGAATGAAATAAAACGAGACCATTAAATAAAAATGCTTACTGTCAACTTAATTGTCTTCGATGGAGCGTTGATGCGCGTTTGGGACCCACACCGACCTGTCACCACGCTTCCGTCCGCAGAGACAAGTTTTTAATATTGTTTACATGACCTGCTTCATACAGAAGCTTTCCTTTATCAATGTTTACTCCCCTGAAAAGTTTATCCAAACCTTCGGCGCTCTGAACACAAGCCAGCAGTCGCAGAGGAACGCACGCAGACGACACTGTGCTTGCACAAGCAGCCACGCGGGCGGTCTCGGAGGGAACGCTATCACCCCAGGGACGCGGAAACGGCCGCGTTGGCGCTGAACGCCGCCGCGCTGGTGGAGCCACCTATGCAAGCGCAGTGTGCCCATAGCTGCCAGACATAAAAAATTACACCATCTCCCGCTAAAGGGGACCATGAGGCGATGCGAAGCCGGAGCACTTGCACGATCGCGTTCCGTTGGCGTTCGTTGGGCATGCTACCGACTTCGCCTCGTGCAATGCGAAGAGGAACGCTACGCGCGTCTTGTCTTCCCTCTAGCCTGGACGTTAATTCTCACAGGGCAAGAGGGGAACGCAGTCGACAGGCGTGCGAGAGGGAGGCAGCGTAGGAGAGGAGAGGGGAAGGGGACGCGCATGCGCTGGCGCTCATCGCGGAGCTGCGCAGGAGAGAATTTCGGCATGTCTAGCCCGCGTTTCAGAGGAAAAGTGGAGAAGGGAAGCGGAGAGGGGGAAAGGGGAGAGGGGAAGTGGAGAGGAGGAGTGGTTGTGGAGTGGAGGTGTGTGGAGAGGGTATGCGCATGTGCAGTAAGGGTGTCACGCTGCACACCACCACCACCACCACCGGTTTGAACTCCGCTATAAGATGCTTCGCATCTAATATACATTGTGCAAACTCTGTTATGTCAATATACAGTAAACATTTACTTACTTCTGTAAGGGCACGCTTTACTTTCGTGTTATTCCGATTCCAATGACGGAGGGATCAACCATGTTTTTTTGTCTTAGAGACGAGCAAAGTGGGCAATGCAAACCTGTTATCGAAAAGTATTCCCACTTAATAATATTAGGGAGTTTTGGAACAGCGTAATCCAGGCCCGTAGCCACGGTTTGGGGGGGGGGGGGGGGGGGGGAGGGCGCAATTCTGATGGAGGGGGGTGTTTTACCGAAAATGAATTATGAAAATAGGCGCTTTTCTAAAAGAGTGAAGGCCGCAAAGGAGGGCTCCGGAAGTTTCGCCCATCTGTTTGTCTTTAACGTGCACTGACATCGCAGAGTACACAGGCGTTTAGCATTTCGCCTCCATCGAAATGCTACCGCCGCGGCCGAGATCTAAGCCGCGACTTTCGGGACGGCAGCCGAGCACCGCAACCATCGTATCATCGAGGCTGACAAATACAACTGAATCAAATGAAAACAAAAGTTAGCCTTAATGCGCACATGACGGAGTAATAACCACGGCGTCTCGCTTGTGCATATTTTCTTAAAGCACGCTGCCGCATTCGCGCTTTATGGCAAGCAATTATATCGCACAAATTGTCTTTATTGAGGCGTACTCGCTCTTCGATATACTGGCCGTGCGAAGCCTGTGCCTTCACAAAAGCTTTTTAAAGGCGCATCAGGGATCACACGCATGCGCGCCTAATGCTTTTCTATTCTGCTTTTTATTGTACTTTCCACGCGACACACTGTGCAGCACTACACACCTGAACGACGCGAAACTGAGAACACAGAAGCACCACTTACCGTTCGCATTTCCGGCTGCCGAACCGGGTGCTGGTCGAACACGCATTCACAAAGGTGCAAGCTCGCTTGAGTCGAGGCTCCAGACCATCATGAAACTAACACGCTCACAGCACGGGATATTGCACTGCCGTCGCTAAATGCCGTTTACGTCCAGCGTCGAGATCACATTCGCGCACACACGGGACACTGGCACGCACTACCGACACACACAGCTGAGCAATTAGGAAACTTCGATGACCGGGCAACGAAAGAAAATGGCGAAGGCAGCGACGGGCAACGGCGAGACTTCGACTTTAGCACGCACGCTTCTCCTCTCCTGGTGTGTGTGTGCGTGTGTGTCCGCTTTTTTTTTTTGTCTTTCCTCGCTCGCGCATGCGTCGTAAGGTTGCGTTATCGTGTTTCTCTCTCGGGGCGCATGTAACCGCCCTCCCGTTTAGCGGCCGCTTGAAGGAAGTCGCGTTTATATATTTTTTGAACGCGACAGAGTCAAAGAGCTCGTTTCGCAAAAATTCTGGTGTCGGCGGCGTCGGCGTCATTGGTTCTGAGCGAAAAAGCAGCATCGGTCAGTAGCGAAAATTCGAGGGCGTTTGCACTTCTTTCCTTGCATCACCGTGTATACGTCTCCATCGAGAAGCGAAGGCAAGCTAGAGATTGAAAGGCAAAGATGTGTGTGTGTGTGTGTGTCTGTGTTTACGAATATCGCTATAGCGTTTTAAAGGTGAAACTGTCACGTATCTCGGGAGCGCTTGCAACGTGGGATGGACCATCCATGGAACGCGATATTCGCTCGCAGCGCCGGCCGAACGCCTGGTGTTTGGGGGCGCTACTAAGACACGCACTGGGGGATGCCATCTTGATGAGGACTGAGGATCCGAGTGGCGTGGGTGGGGGGCGATTTAGCGCCAAATTCAATTAGGATGCACCAGCAAGCCAAGTTGAGCGAGTAGAAGGTATTCAGATGGCGAGCGCGCGACCTTCTTCCTGTTGCGCAACCCGCCACATGATAAAACGGCAACCGTTGCGTTCTCATTGATGAAGGTTTGCCCATTCACCTGTTTTTGCACCACTTATTCTAAGTAAGACTTTGTTTCATTGCAATAGCAATTACATGGACAGTCTCGGCTGGATTTTGCCGTCGCCGTCGCCATGCACCGTATATGTATGTATATATATATCAAACTCCCTAAGAAAATTAATTCAGAAAAATGCTTCCGAAGCGCGGAATCGAACCAGCGACCTCTCGTTCCGCAGCGCGTGACGCTAACCACTACGCCAGAAAGCGCAGATCCTTCAGGTAGCTAACGCAGAGCGTTCTATACACACCTTTTACCGCTGGCAGGACTCAGAGACGGGAGGCGCTTACAAGCGTTTCTTCATTACCAGCGAGATGGCGCGAGGAATGCGACGGGTGGGTTTAAAAGTCGTCGGCGAGCTCGCTCGCTTCTTCTTATATTTGCGCAGGGAGAATTTTGCCCTTCCGCTGTCTGCTCGCGCGGTTTTCTCGTGGTGAGGGGAAGAGGGATGTTTCCAGCTTTCACCGTGATGTCCGCGCTCATGTTACGGAGCGTACGAAAGTCACTCGAGCTCAAGGGACGCCGCTAAACGAACAAGCAGAAGATGAGCGCGAACTGTCAAGTGTCACAGCTCGACACTTGAAGCACGCTAGTTTCATTCGCTGCTTCGGCCGCCTTTGCAACAGGAGCGCTGTTCAAACTGAGAATATCGATTGGCGGCCTCACTTCGTATAGCATTAGTTTCTTGCTATCGCATTCATTGCTTCGTCCTTGCGGCGAAACTGTGACTTTTTTGTTTACGTGTACACATAAATTAGACAAGAATAAAGAACAGAGTTTGTTGGAATCTTCTATTGCCTAAACGTACCATTCATACAGTAAATTCAAGCATACAGTATAATTCAAGCCGCAGAGCAGACAATCAGAATGTAATAAATAAATCATGGACGTGTATGCTCAATTAAATTACACAGCTACTGCTGCAACCGCATCCTGATATCGTGCAAGCGTAGAAATACAAAACGAGCATCATGCAGATCGTACCTTTCGTCCGCCGGGATCCGAAAGAATTTTATGCCGGTGTGGCCTGAAGAATTTCGACACCACTCAGCACAGCACGATTTGTGATAACGGCGCGAATCCATTGATGCGCCTGTTTCGCTGAACTTTGCAAAGGTTTCGCCAGTTTCGCCTAAACAAACTTTACGGTGGTAAAAGCGGCCTTTGGGACACCGCAGGCCGTAGCGTACATAGGCGCGCGACAAGAAACGCCCCTTTTTCGCCGTGAGAGATAGGACGGCGCAGTTCCCGTTTTCCACTCCGGGTGGCGTTCGTATTTTCGCAACCTCGAACTGCAACATTTAGGTTCACTTGAGTATTAAAAACTCGGGAGTTAATAAGTAACCTTGTAATAAATATAAAATGAAACAACAACGTTGATTTATGCTCGTAGGTAGTACAGCCCCCAAACATTAGGATCGCTGCGGTCAGAAAAACCGCAAAGTTTCGCCCCCCTGATGGAGTTGGGAGAAAGAAAGAGAGTCGGGAGACCGTGTTGGCACGGCAAACACCCTTTATGTCACACACCACGGCAAACAAATTTCACACACTCAGAATCTACAACAAAAAGTAACACTAGAAAATGTGACGCTAATGCGCAATCACTAACTAACATCACAAATATTTCGAGCTATGCTTAGCTCCCCTAGCCAGAAAGTCTGGCCACTATGGCGCCTAGTCTGTCGCTATCCCAACCGAATGTTCTTACTGTTCGCGGGATTCGCTGACTCGGTTCGGTGCCAAAGTCAACGCCCTTTCCGGTCGTCGAAGCTCCTGTCGACGTCTCAGAGACGTCGTCGTTGGTTAGCGTCCTCGCTGGTCGACTTCATCGCCGATGCTTCGGTGTTTCGTCGACATCATCGGTCTCGCCCGGTTAGGCCTAACTAGGCCTCTCCTCAGTGCCACTAGAGCAAACTGCCGACGTGGCTCTCCGGAGATTGTCGGCGGGTTGCCGTCTTCTTGTCGAGCTGGGGTATTGCCGCAGGTGCCCTGAGAACTGCTTTCAGGAGGCTGCCGCAAGCCTGGGGATCCTCGCTCGGTAGACACCAAGGTCGACGGCCACCCTCCCAGGCCTCTTGCAACGCTGCCTCCAGAACTGGGCCCTGCTGTTCCAGTTGCGGGTGCGACATTGGCTTGCACCACCTTGCGCTTCTCCAACTCCACCGAACAATGACTTT